>NC_133652.1:185101856-185379182 GCF_009905375.1 Apium graveolens | reverse complement strand
ATCCGTCGATACTATTTGCTAATGAAAATCAATTACTTTTCTGGAATCTTTTAAGACACGACGGATAACATTTATCCTCATCCGTCGAATTGTCTTAATCTGGTCGTTAATTCCCTGTACATTATCCATCGGGTATACTTACAGTTTGTAAGCATTACACAACGGATAATGAGTGGAATTTTTACAGTTTATTTTTAAACGGCTATTTTAGGCAATTTCTATTGGTTAATTTCTTTACTTTATTATTTTTATTAGTTATTTTTTGAGATAGTATAAAAGCTTATTTCATTGCAATTATTTTCTTTAATCATTTTCAAATTCACTGCTCTAATTTCATTCTCTCTCAAGCAATTATCTCCTTCTCTTCAAGCTTTCATTCTCTAACAATGGCACCTGTATAAGATTATGTCTCAAACTGGGTTCATTTATGAGAGAACAATTTCACTGTATTGGTCAATAAGGGTATTCAGCATCAGAGACTACCACAAGATGATGGACTTTGTAAAGAATTGCAAGCTCAATTACGCCATGCTGGAATAACCCACAATCTTCTGTGAAGTTGTTGAAGAGATGTGGACCACTGCTATCTACAACTCTACTGACAAGACCATCACTCTAACCATCAAAGGAAAAGAATACTGTATCAATAGTGATGTGATAAAGCATGTTTCAAAATTCCTGATAACAATGTGACTTCACCACACAATGACACTGATATTATCAATATGCTTAATTCCATGCATTATGCACTTCGTACTTCTAACTTGAGTGATATTAGGAGAATGGGTCTTAGGAAGGAGTGGAGTTTCATGTGTGATGTAGTTACTAAGGTTTTCTCTGGAAAATCAGTAATTTTGATTGAGTGAATATTTCCATGCTTAACATGCTATACATGCTAGTTTAGATAAATTTTACAATTTCAGTGACCTTGTCCTATTTGAGTTAGGTTTTAAATTAGGTGAGTTAGCTAAAGAGGTAAAAATGTGTATTATGCTAGATTCCTTATGTTTTGGCTAACCACCTCTGTGAAGAGATTGTACTTGAGAACCCTAACAACAAACTGGATTGTTGGGCTCAAGAGAGAAGACTCATTGCAGATTTGAATAGGGCCATCATCACAAGGATGTGCCAATGTTCTCTTTCCTGTAATGCAGGCACCTCAGTAAGTGAGGTAAGTTCATCCATCCCTACAACTATTCCAACCTCCACAATTTCTTTGAGTTCAGAGTAGCTATGGCAACTGTACCATGACCAAACAGTTGCCTACCAAGCTGCCAAACCTACTACTATTTCCAAATCCAAATCAAAGAAAACCCCCTCTGGTATCTCTCAAAAGATACCAGTTGAAAAATCCACCAAAGCCAAAGAGGGGAGTGTGAAGGAGGGTACGTTAGGTGAGGGAAGGGGAACATCGAAGAAACCCCAAGAATAAGGTTGGAGAGTTGAGTGAATCCCGCCTAGCCACACTGTAGTTTCCCAACAAACTGCAGTGCTTAAAAAGGACAAAAGCTCACTTCTAGTTGCATCCTCCCAAAAGGATGTGGTTATTGAACAAAGCTCTCAGCCAAGAGCACAGGCCAAAAGGGTTAGGGACAACAACCTCACCCCAAACTTACACAAGAAATAAGAATCTAAAACCTCTGGGGATGCACAGGGCACACACACAGTGCAAACTGGTGCTAAAAACTCAGTCCCTGCACTCTCTCAAATTCAGTTTGATGTGGCTCCAATAAATGTGGAGTCACAGCCAAAATCTCTAGTTATAGAAGCACCTCATACACCATACTCACCAACAAACTCTCTGGATGTGGATATGATACACAGATCATTCTTGATTCCCCTTCTTTAACTCTGTTGCGGAAGCCAAAATCTAGTGCAAGTGAGCATCATCTTTAGATGATTTGTTGGCTCACTTGCCAATTTTTTCAGAAACTATTGTGACATCTGTGCCCCAAATATCTTCAATAAGCACAGAGTCAACAATAGAGCTACAGCTGGTGAGCCATCTGAGGAATTTGGAGTAAATTCTAATGATGATGACTCTATTTCATTTGATGGAAGCATGAACTTAAGGGGAGATGAAGGCCCAAGTTCTATTCCAGATTTACCTGAATGGGCCTTGACAAAGGAGTCCACACCAGGATAATTTAATGTATCCTTGGTCAAATAAATCATGTCTATCCAAAAGGCCATTCAAAAGAGCTCAAATGCTGGTACCAAGCTATTCTTCAAGCTCACCTAGATTCTCTACATCTCATGAGTTACAGCAGTTAAGATAGAATCTGAGTGTGGATGAACTCAAAAAGGATATAGCTGACTTGAAGACCTAAAATTCTGAGAAGCTGGATTTAGTCATGCCATATGGTACCATGCAGGATCTATTACTGAGACTGAGAAAAGAATCAGATGCTGAAAAGAGGCTGACCAAACTGGAGAATAGAGTTCAAGGTATTGAAAACTCTGTGGTCACCATTCTTCAAAATCAACAGTCTCAGACCAGTCTTCTCATGCAACTGGCTAAAGCACAAGGCCTGACTCCTCAACTTGATGATAACAAAAAGGGGGAAAGGACCAAATGTGGGGAGAAACTTCAAATACAAATCAGCAAAGTAATTGTGTCCTCAATTACTGTCTCAAAGCCACCAGTTGTAGATGGTATAGATTTAATTCAGGCAACAGCAGCCAACTTGAAAGCTGCTGAGAAAGAAAAGTTGAGTTTAGTCAACTGGGAAAAGATTGATGAGGAGATACAGAAGAAGTTCCAACTTATCAAGGAGCCAGTTAAATCAGCCATCCATCATGCTCAAGTCAAGCAAATCAGTGTGAATGAGATGAACATGAACTATCTGGAAAAAGGACAATCTTCCTGCATCAAGTCTCCAAAGGCTGAAATGATTCTTAAACCAAGGGCAAACTACTCAAAATCATCTTTGAAGAACCCCTTGGACACTGTGTATGAGACACCCAAGCCTGATGAGAAGAAGCTTCTGTCAAGATGAATTGTTTTCTATAAAGATCCAACTGATTCAGCTTCAAAAAGGAGAATTGCTAAGATATTCAGAAATGGAAAGGAAATTTGTGTGGTAGCTGGACATCATCAATTTGCTCAAGCAAAGAGAAGAAAAGCCAGATTAAAACAGGTAAGAAGCAAGTTGTTCTAGATGTAAAGAAGCTAAACAAAGAAAGAGCAGATTGCTATCTTGGCCAAGCTACAGGCTGTGAATTCATCACAACAAATTCCCTCTCAACCATCTGAAGCTACTGAATCAAGGAAATAAGTTGAAGAATAGAATAAGTCTCCAAGAAAGAAAGAATTGGCTAAAAGAACAAAAAGGAAACTGGATATTGTTGACAAGGAATTGGGAGATCAATTTCCTAAGGAACCCACCCAGCTACAACTCAAGCATCAAAGCCCTATGTGGTATTTGAAGATATAAGGGTAGTGGATCCCTACAGGAACATTCATGGTGAACCTATTGTGCCCAAGGATGAGCCAATAGAATGGGACAACATACCAATTCCTGACTTCAGTCTACCAATCCTTAGCAAGCCAAAAGGACAAAGTCAAGGGCAGTCAAGAAAGTGAAACTGTCACCCCTCAAATCCAAATCTGTAGTCAAAGCTCAACCCAAAGTCATAAGGGAGACTACTTGTACTTGTGTGACATCAAAGAATTTTCTGATCTAAACCTCTATCTGGATGAACTAGATGAAGTGAGGGGAATTGATGCATACAGAAACCTACCTGAAAGGTTAGTGTTCAAGTACAAAGGAGGAAAGGAGATTCAGTGGCCACTTCAGGATTCTTCAAGAGAGCCAAGCTATATTGATTAAAGTTTATTCATCCTTCAAGAAGAACTTTGGGTTCAATGTCACTGCAAGAAGACTATATTGAAGAAGATTGAAGAACTAAGGAGTGTTAGAGCTAAAGATGCACTCCCAAAGACTCTTATCATCCCATACACAGGGAGAAGAGTGCAACTAAAGCCCTACTGGCTGATGGAATTCATGGATGACAAATGTGTGAGAAGATTCTTCAGATTAGAAGACCAATTGAGCATCTCCAGAAATGAGACTCTCTTGGAAATACAAGAAAAGCTAAATCTCTCATAATCTGATGAACTAGAATTCCACAGGCAGCTCCAAAATCAGATTGATGAAAACAACAGAAAGCTTGGAAGAAGATCCAGACCTTCAAGGAACTAGATAAATCTTCTCAGGCTGGAGGAGCATCTTGAAAATGACTGTGAGCCAAACTTTGTGCATTTTGATTAATTGAAGCACTTTTCAGTATTATCTACTTTCTTTTAAAGATGTATGTTTAGGGTGTTTTGTTATCATCAAGTATCTCTTAATTTATGGATACAATTCCAGTAGACATAAATTGGGGGAGATTGTTGTGCATATGTTGTGTACTTGATGATGACATAAACAAAACACCTAAGTAGATTTTACTTAGTGAAATAATGTAGCACTCGGCGGATAAGAATTATAGTCCTAACGATAACTCATTATAGTCCCGACGGATGATGACTTATTCCATCGTGTGAGTAGCTTATGTAATAATAAGTCTGTAGCACATTTCTGCATACACCTTTGTATAGATTCTGTAGTAGCATATAAGTCATGTTGACTTTAACTAGATATACAGAATAGGTTGATTAATTGTACATAGATGATGTCTTGTAATTCTGCATAAGTGAAATGAAGTCAAGTGCCTGATTGCTACCCGACGGATAACCTACAAAGCACCTGACGGATGATCAACAACCCGACGGATGATTAACAATCTGACGGATGATCATGAACCCACCAAATAAAGAATTCAAACATCAGTTGACAGTGACAACTGGTCACATGCGCCGAAGTGTATGCAAATGGAATGAGGAAGCCTATTAACTGGGTAATAGAGAACAAAGTAACAAAGCATTAGACCCGATAGTTTTTATAATGATCCTGTCTTTTGACTTTGTAATCTTGGTATTATATAAACCAAGAAGTAGCAAATAGAAACTAAGATCTGAGATACAAAAAGTGAGAAACATTTGTAAGCGGAATTATTAGCATTTCTCTGTATTCTCAGCAGTTCAAATTTGTAAGCAGCTGTGAGCATTCTTGCATACAGAGTTTTCTCGATATAATATATATCTCTGGTGGAATCGATTAAATCCACCAAAAAGTTTTTAATGACTCTTGTTTTTAATTACTTATGTGTTGATTCACTTAAGTTTTTATTCCGCATTGTGCTGATCAAAACATTTACATTTGTATTCGAGTTTGAACATTTTATTTTAAGAAAAGGTTCAAGAATTCCATTCAACCCCCCTTCTGTAATTCTTGCTTTATTGTTAAGGGACTAACAAACCAACTCATAGAGTAAGGACAATCAGATTTGTGATTTTTAAAAAAATTTTAAACCACTTTTCGAAAAAGATTTTCTTTTACAAAACTTCTAAAAACCTTTTTGAATAAAATAAGTTTCAAACCTTGATTGTCAAGTTACTACTTGAGTTTCTTGCTTGTTAAAAGACCCGGATTACCTAGAAGAATACTTGTTTCAGACTTAGTATGTTAATTTAAAGGATAAAGTAACCTGCGATTATGAAGAAGTTGATTATTCCTAACAGTAAGGTGCACATATTGTTTGATAAAAATTAACAATAAAATCAGCGTACGGAGTAACTATTCATCCAATTACTACGACTACCAGAGTTCGAAGAACTCATTAATTTAATAAAAGACGGGGCATGACCGAAGAAGATTGGGAAGATTTCCAGACCTTTCTAAAAGAAGAATATTATTAACAAAGGATCGTTATGTTGAGTGATTCGGGGTTATTTTAAATTGAAAAGAGAAAACTCGAGGTTATCTGGTAGGGACGTCATTATGATTGAATTGTTAAAGTATAATACGTGTAGGTGCTATGTTAAGACGCAAGACTTAACAAGTAAGAATCTACCATAATGCTTAATTTGCGAAGGCATTTCAGCGTACATTCTAAAGTTGTTATATGACACAATTGGGATATGATCGAACAAGCTCGAAAGATGAATACAAGTGAAATATGGATGGTGACAAATGGTATCATTCTTGTCCTCACCATTACAGCATATATTCCTTTTAAATTTCTAAAAAAATGTATGAACTCCTTTTCTTAATAAATTCTTTCTGATGATATCAAAAAGGAGGATTTTGCATTCCTTTCAAATTTAATTGTTCCCCTCAAGTTTTGCTTTCTGATTGGGACAAACAGTGTTATGATGAGACACTTTGTCGGAATGACAAAGAGTCGGGTGGGACGCCACCTAATCATGTGTTGTATGCCATACGGTATGAAAACTGACCATCTTAAGTACCAATGTGGTTATCTCATTCATATTCAAATCATTACTTCTTCTTTCTTTTCAACTCTAAGTTTATTAAAATTGTGAATCCTTCTAGTTGTTTCGTTGTACATCGTTCTTTGCGAGGGCTTTTCAAATAAAGTCAACATATTATGCACCAAGCGGGCAACGTTCCATCTACCTCTCATGCATGGAAAGGAATAAGGGCATATGGCGAGAATTGCAAATCACTAGCTCTAGCCAGGGATGCACTAAGAGTCAAGGGAATCTACTTCAATAAGCAATACGTCTCCGAGAACGAGAATTTATGATCTTCCTGTGAAATATGTTATTTAGAATATGGATGTGATGACGTGAATGATTATTGCGGATACCTTATGCGTTAAAGTATCGAAAGATGTGGGAGCAACTTAATCGTATATCTCTCAAGGTTTTGGGATGAATTACCCTGTCGAATTGATAAGATTATGACTAAAGGACTAGCAAGTTAAGAACGTGCAATTATTGAATAAGTAAGTACCAATGGCGGGATTGATATTTCTGGAAATAAGTTGTAAGGAGTTGATATCATTTGAGATAAGAGGATTGGACATTATTCTAAGGAATGGATTAATTATTTAAGTGTGATGCCCAGATAGACCATCGTCATGGAAGATAGTTCTGAAGATGCCAAATGAGAATATGAAGAAGTTTAGAGGACAAAGGAAGGTAAAGAACTTGTTAAGAATGATTTAAAATTACAGTGACCAAAATATAAGTGCTATGGCGATTATAAATAAAGGTCAGGAGCAAACCGAACTTGAAGATTTTATAGTCTTAAGATATGTTTCCAGATGAGTTACCAATATTTCCTTTAGATAGAGGAAGTGAGTTTATGATTGACTTAGCACCTGAATTGAGGCCAGTGTCCAAAGCCCCGCCCAGAATGGCGCCAGACAAAATAAAGAGTTACCAGAGCAAACACAGGAGATAATTAAAGAAAAAGCAGCTGGACCTAGCATACCCCCTAAAGTGCACCGGTGTGATTTGTTAATAAGAAAGTTGAAAGTGTGAGATTATGTGTCGACTCGCGAAAGTTCAACAAGTTTACTCTCAAGAGTAATTATCTGTTACCTTGAACCAATGATTTGCTTGATCAAATGAAAGAAGCAAAGTATTTTTAAGATTGATTTAAGAGTGGGTATATTACCCATTGAAGATTGGACCTATGGACATATCGAAGATAATTTTTAGAACTAAGTACTATTGTTATAAAATTCTAGTACTGTTATTTGGATGAACTGATATACCAGTAATATTTAAACTTGATGGACAGAATCTTGAATGAGGATCTAGATAAGATGTATTTGTGCTACTTAAGGTCAAAGGAGAACCATGCAAATTATTTAATGATAACTGGGAAGTCAAAGAAGAAAGAAGTTGTATGAAAAGTTTACAAGGTGAAAGCTTTAATGGCACAGAGTATAACTTTTAGCATAGATAGTCAGTGAGGAGGAGACAAAAGGGATCCAACAGAAATTAAAGATAGTATGAATGAGAAAGACAAAAAGCACCAACAAAGTAAGAAGTTTTATTATTAACCGGTTATTATCGGAAATTTGTTCAAGATTTCTTGAAAGTTGCAATATCTTTGACAAAGCTAACCAGGAAAAGCAAGAAGTTTATATGAAATGTAGAAGGGTGAAGAAAGTTTTGCAGAATTAAAGGAAAGAGTGGTTACATCACTTACTTTATCACTTTGAGAGTATCAAGGAGACTTGGTAGTGATACTTCTCATAAGGGAATAGGATGTGTGTTATGCAGCACAATAAATTTATTGTTTATGCATCCAGACAACCGAAACCTTATGAGCAGAAGTACCGTCCTCATAATTGGGAATTAGCAGTAATAATAATATTCACTTTGAAAGATTGGGAAACATTATATGTATGAAGAAAGATGTGAGATACTGTAAGTCATATGTCATAGCCTATTTGTATATTCGAGGATTCAACTCAACTAAATAAGAATGTAATAAGTAAATAGTGATCTACCGTCAGAGAGATCTCGCAAAGTAATATCTGTCAAAGGATTCAGAGACAAGGTTCATCTACAGACTTGAGGAATTAATTCACTGGAAGAAGTTCAAGAAATTGATCATGCCTCAGTGATATAAGTCAAGATCGTGGATTTAATCAAGTGACAGAGATCTCGTCAGGTATCAATAATTACAAGGATTTAATCTGAAGAAAATCAAAGTGTCAAAGTCAAGACATGAAGAAACGTCACGGAAGTTAGTCACTCATGAACCAGACAGTACATCGAGTGTCAACGTTGAAGTGGTGGAATTGATTCATAATTTTCAGTGATTTTCAGAAGATTTGCAGAAGAATGGTTGCTGCTCAAGACTAGAATTAATTCTCTATTAATTAATTAAGTCATCTAATTTAATTAAGAAAATAAATTATATCTGCGAAGAATAATTTATTTATTAATTGAATTAATTGATTAATTAATTCTGAATTAATTCTAGGAATTTTAGGAATTTTCAGAAGCTTAATTGGATTAAATTCAAGCATTAAATCAGCAAGACAATTGAAAATGAACTAGCATGACAATCAGGATTGTCATACCGATTGTCATGCTAGGCCATTTTCCATTGTCATACCGAAAGTTACTCTAGGAGGATGATTGTCTTGCTAGTTCATTCTGATTGTCATGCTAGTTCATTCTGATTGTCATGCTAGTTCATTCAGATTGTCTTGCTAGTTCATTCAATTGTCCTACCGAAAGTCTTGCCAGCTATAGGATTGTCATGCCAAGTCAATTCTATTGGTTTTTGATTTAAATAGAAGCAGAGAAGCAGCATATCAATTATCATTCAAACAGAAGAACAAAGAACAAGAAAGCAGCCGCCTTGAAATATTACATTTTCATCTGAATTCAAGATCAATTTCTAGATTGTAATGTTAAATCCAACTAGAAATCTTTATCTTGTTCTTGTGTAACAATCTAGCGGATCAAAATCCCTAGAACTTAATCTCAAATTGCGTTTAGCATTTGATCTTTATTACAAAAATAGAAAAAGTTCATGTCGAATTTATTCTAGATTTGTGATAATTAATTTGAGATTAATACCTTGTAATCGATACAGTTGTTGTAACACCTTTCAAGTTTAATAATATTTTTATTTAACTTGAATTTTGTTTCACATTTTTTATTCCGCATTTAATTCGATTATTCGGTACTGTTTGTATTCAACCCCCCCTTCTACAAACACATTGGGACCTAACAATTGGTATCAGAGCCTTCTGATTAACGAACAAATCAAGATCCTAGACTTTTGTGATTTTTCAACTCCTTGAATTTTTATTTATTCAAAAATTCATAATGACTTCACATAAAGTTGGAACCGTTAAAATTCCACAATTTGATAAAGAGAATTATATCATGTGGAAGAAGAAGATGCTATTATTTTTACAAGTTGCAAATCCCAAATATTCAAACTTGTTAAAGAAGGGTATAAAAACTCCGATGGTTATTGAACCGGAGGTAATAATAGATGGTGTGGTGACTACTGAAGCTAGAACCTATCCAAAAGAGCCTGAAGATTTTACTCCTGCTGAGAAGGAAGAAGCCTCCTTGGATGCCAGCCTTCAATTAATATTAATTGATTCCCTTGATCCCTTGATGAACAGACATGTGATGAACTGTAAAAATTCCAAACACATGTGGGAAACTATTGAGGTGATTAATGAAGGCACAGAGGAAGTTAGGGAGAACAAGTTGGAAATCCTAACCTCTGAATATGAACATTTCAAATCAAATCCAGGAGAAGGAATTACTGAAGTGTTTGAGAGGTACAATGCGTTGATCAACAACCTGAACATCAATGGAAAGTATTATTCAATCAGGGAGGTCAACAAAAAGTTCCTTTTAACACTGCCAGCTCATCTTGAACATAGAATCACTGCCATTAGAGAAGCTAGAGATCTGAGTGAGATTTCTTTGGACAGGCTCTATGGAGTGTTAAAAACCTATGAGTTGGAGCAGATTCAACAGAAGGAAGTCTACGGGAAGGATAGAATGGTCAGCACATCTACTGCACTTGTAGCTGAAGGTCAACAACAACAACAATCTCAACAGTTAGAAAGAATGGTACAGTTTTCCAAGGGTGAGGAAAATGAGTTAGTAGCAGAATATGATCCTCCTACTACAAATCAATCAAGTGATGATTTTTATTCCTTGGAAGAGCTGGAGCAATTGGAAGATGAATCAATGGCCCAAATTGTCAAGAGATTCTCCCATGTCAGATTCAGGAGGAATCCCAAGCTTAAGTACAAGTCCAACTACAACAAATTCCAGAAAGGTGGATCTTCATCCTCTAACACCAGCAGTGGTGGGTACAAAACAGGGATGGTTGATCGAAGCACCATTAGATGCTATAACTGCAATGAGTTGGGACACTTTGCCACAGAATGTAGGAAGCCAAAGCAAGTAAGAAAGAACTCTGAAAGGGCTTATCTGGCAAAGGGAAGAAGCTGGGATGATACTGACAGTGAAGATGAAGATGAAGGAAATCTTGCTCTTATGGCTATTGATGGAAAAGCTTCATCGTCAAGAATAGAGGTAAAACTTTCTGATGCTGAAATGGTTTATCATCTAAGAGGTAACTTAGATTGTGCACGTCGTGATAATGAACTGTTAAGTTTACAGATCACAGACCTTGAGAAAGAGGTCAATGAATTAAGACTTGTGCACATTAATCAAGACAAATTAAAAGAACAGGTATCTTTTCTAGAGAATAGAGTTGACTGTTATAGAAAACTCGAAACTATTCTCAAAGACAAGATCACCGGTCTTGAGACTAAGGTTAGAGCCTACTTCAATTCTTGTTCGAAGGCTAAAGAGTTCTACAGTAAGCAAGCTGTTAATCAAACATCTGGAATAGGTTATGATTACAATGCTGCTATTGGAGAATTAGGCATAAACTCCCCTCCTCATGTATGTGCTAAAGGGAGGGAAGTACCACATGTGCTTAAGGGTGTTGATGAACCCCTCTATAAAGCATCAATTGCTGAACCATTTGATGCGACCTCTTCTGTTATTCAAGAAGAAATACGTGCTGAATCATGCTAATGAGAAGATTGTTTCCAAGTCAAGTGAGTCGAAAGTTCCAGTCAAAGTTGTGAAAGCAACTGAGACTAACTCAGACACACATGAGTTGGATAACAATAATGCCATGTCTACCATGCATAAATTGCCTGCTGTTAATCACTCTCATAAAGCATGTGGTGTTGCTAATTGTATGTCTTGTGCTTTTAATATGATGTATGCTTATTTTAATGGTAAGCATGTGTCTAATGATAAGACTACTCCTCGTCAGCATGTGAATAACAAGAAGCATGATAGGTCTAAGACTGCTAGTCCTTCTAAGGCTAGAAAGGAGACATTTGTGCCTAAGCTTAAACAGAAATTTGTTAAGGCTGTTTACAAGGTCAAATGTTCAGTCATTGAGAAAGTTGAGACATTAAAATTAAAAATGTTGTTTTGCCTGACAAAGGACAGTTCTACAAGTATGCCGGGCCCAACCAAGTTTGGGTTCCGAAGAAGGTCTAATCCATTTGAAGTGCAGGGCATTAAACAGTATAACCGGTAGTGTGGATTCTTGACAGTGGATCATCAAGACATATGACCGGAGATAGAGCCCTGCTATCAAATGTGGTTGAGAAAGCTGGCCCCATGGTTACCTTTGGAGATAACAGCAAAGGTTTATCCGAGGGATATGGCTGTTTGCAAGCTGGGAATGTTATCATTAAATTTTGTATATTGTGCTAGGTTATTATCAGGAAGCATATCTAACATATAGCACCAGTGACGAGACTTGAGAATATTACGACATATCAGACACCTGCTGCACATTACACTTGGAATTGTACTCTAGTAAGATGTGTACAAGTGTACTCCTGATTGGTAAGTCAAAAGAGGAAGTCAATGCACCACAGTTCATGGACTTTGCAGCTGCAGATCTATTGGACTATGCAATTTCTTCTTCACAATCTCACTTCAGGTTGGTATGAACTAGTATACTGCTCAAGCAATCGTCAAGGACATGGTATGGCACTCTAACAGAAATTGTAATTTTATATGAACTAGTAGAGTCGTCATAATTATGCAACATAACAATTAGTATCTAAAGTACTTGACAAGTATCGGTCAATGATATCTTGTTAACATTATGTTGCAGATATTTGTAAGCTTTTGACATGAATGAGAATTACTTAGACTTTACCCTAAGTGATCAATGTTTTATCAAAAACTCATTCATATTGAAAAACAAAATCAAACTTCTTTCTACATTAGTGATTTCTTATTTCATGTAAAATCTTTTGAAATCACTATTGTAAATCATTTTCTCTCTATTACCATATGTTCTATGATACAGGTTCAGTCTCCATGACTTTCTTTCATTGACAGTCATGAGGTTGAAAACCCACAACGTCTATCCCAGACTGTAAAGACAAACACAAAAACAGAACCAACCAACACTCTCTTACCACTAAATATAGTATGAATGAGCGTGAGGGAGATAGTGCCTAGTGCACCACATAAGGAAGGTTCTGTAGTCAACCCAGTAGCTCTGTCTCCTACATAGATGAGTAGTATTTAAACCGAGACAACTGCTAGCCCCCATACATCTTCTCAAAAAGATGTAATGGCTGAAAAGGCACAAAAACAGTTACTAGATTCATTCTCTCAACAGGGTGAGTCTATTGAATTTTGCCTGTCGGCCAAGGTATCCGATGTAGTGTCACCACTTCAAACATAATCAATTCTTGATGCACAAGGAGAGGTTACACACACAAAGGATGAGTTGACGGAAACAAGAGTTTCGACCATTTTAAGGTCAGATTCGATTGTTCAAGGTTCGTTAGTGGACCAATTGCCTTTACAGGTGTTAGGAGAGGATACTGATCCAAAAGCCATATGTCAGTGGTCAGTGTCTACCTCCCCAGGCTTAAATCCCCTGGATGCATCTGCGGATAGTGGATCTGACATAGGTGCAGATCGGCAACTTGTTGACAATGATTCAGATATTACCTGATAGTCACAAGGAAATGTCTTCACAGACATTAGAAGGGAACTTTGATCTTTATGCTAAATTCTTGGATCATTGTTTACCTTCCCAGAATTCAAATCTGGAACCCTAAAAGGGAAACTAGCAACTTGTAGATTATGACTCAGATTCATCTGACGAGTTTAACAAGGATGGGGATTTGTGAACTCCCATTGCACCACCTGTGACCTCCTTAAGGATGGCTAAGGTGATTTTCCTTGCAGGTACAGCTGGATTATGGAGCTATGAGAGAAGAGTGATACACTTGTGAGAATGAGTGTAAACACGAGTGGAGAGAAGAGTGAAACACATGTGAGGTACACTAAACAAATCACACACTCACAGTGAGGAAAAGAGAAACTACTTGTTATTTCTTTTCCAACCAAGTGAAATATGAGAACTCCTTCAGACGACGGCATACATTCCTTCTTTAAGGGGGAGATAAAGCTTAAGTAATAGTTTGGAGGATTCCTCAACTAAGGGGGAAATAGCAGGGAGGAAGAAAAAGATCCTATGTACACTACACCACACCATTGTTGTTTGTAACTACGGATCCTATTGTACGGGAGAGGTGGTAAACACAAGGTGATTTCCTAGTAAGGGAAGAAGCTGTTAGGGGAGTACCATTGGTTTTTATCTGCGGATCCTATTGTACGGGAGAGGTGGTAAAACGAAGGTGATCTTCTTTAATCAGTTGATTCTCATAGGGGGAGAAGCAAGAGATATGGGCTTCTCAACAGGAAATGTGGTTGTACAAATGAAGATGGAACTACTTGAAGATATGTTCAGTCTAGAGGAACATCTACTTGGAATCTGGAAAATGTTAAATCTCATCCAGAACTTTTCTGCTATTTACTTTGCATGTATGTTTATATCTTTTTCTTATTTGTTAGTTGAGTTATCCTCTAGGTATTTGTGTGTTATTGTCTAACAAACAAATAGGGGGAGATTGTAAGTCATATGTCATAGCCTATTTGTATATTCGAGGATTCAACTCAACTCAAATAAGAATGTAATAAGTAAATAGTGGATCTACCGTCAGAGAGATCTCGCAAAGTAATATCTGTCAAAGGATTCAGAGACAAGGTTCATCTACAGACTTGAGGAATTAATTCACTGGAAGAAGTTCAAGAAATTGATCATGCCTCAGTGATATAAGTCAAGATCGTGGATTTAATCAAGTGACAGAGATCTCGTCAGGTATCAATAATTACAAGGATTTAATCTGAAGAAAATCAAAGTGTCAAAGTCAAGACATGAAGAAACGTCACGGAAGTTAGTCACTCATGAACCAGACAGTACATCGAGTGTCAACGTTGAAGTGGTGGAATTGATTCATAATTTTCAGTGATTTTCAGAAGATTTGCAGAAGAATGGTTGCTGCTCAAGACTAGAATTAATTCTCTATTAATTAATTAAGTCATCTAATTTAATTAAGAAAATAAATTATATCTGCGAAGAATAATTTATTTATTAATTGAATTAATTGATTAATTATTCTGAATTAATTCTAGGAATTTTAGGAATTTTCAGAAGCTTAATTGGATTAAATTCAAGCATTAAATCAGCAAGACAATTGAAAATGAACTAGCATGACAATCAGGATTGTCATACCGATTGTCATGCTAGGCCATTTTCCATTGTCATACCGAAAGTTACTCTAGGAGTGATTGTCTTGCTAGTTCATTCTGATTGTCATGCTAGTTCATTCTGATTGTCATGCTAGTTCATTCAGATTGTCTTGCTAGTTCATTCAATTGTCCTACCGAAAGTCTTGCCAGCTATAGGATTGTCATGCCAAGTCAATTCTATTGGTTTTGTTGATTTAAATAGAAGCAGAGAAGCAGCATATCAATCTATCATTCAACAGAAAACAAGAACAAGAAAAGCAGCCGCCTTGAAATATTCATTTTCATCTGTTTAATTCAAGATCAATTTCTAGATTGTAAAGTTAAATCCAATCACTAGAAATCTTTATCTTGTTCTTGTGTAACAATCTAGCGGATCAAAATCCCTAGAACTTAATCTCAAATTGCGTTTAGCATTTGAATCTTTTTATTACAAAAATAGAAAAAGTTCATGTCGAATTTATTCTAGATTTGTGATAATTAATTTGAGATTAATACCTTGTAATCGATACAGTTGTTGTAACACCTTTCAAGTTTAATAATATTTTTATTTAACTTGAATTTTGTTTCACATTTTTTATTCCGCATTTAATTCGATTATTCGGTACTGTTTGTATTCAACCCCCCCTTCTACAAACACATTGGGACCTAACAGATACATACGAACCATAAGAGTTTGAAGTATGTATTCACGAGAAAGAGCAAAGGTAGTGGCAAGCGATAAGTAAAAGGAGAGAACGAACATATAGACTGTACCGAAAGAATTATCTATGGAATTCTAGAAGTTGGAATGGGAAGTCAGGGTTCATGATCCAAAAGGAGTAAGAAGTATGACTTTCCAGTCGGAGTTGTTAGAGAAGATAAGGAAGTGTCAAGAAGAGGTAATGGATCAGGATATAAATCGTTTGGTAAGTGTAGAATTATGCACGCAAAAAGGATGATCAAGGTATTCTTATGTTTTCTTCTAGAACTTGGATTCCACCAGTGACGAAGTTGAAGAATGAAATTTTACAGAAGGCTCATAATTCAAGGTATTCAATCCATCCAGGGAGTACCAAGATGTATAAGATTTAAAGGAAAATTATTGGTGGCCAGATATGAAGAGGGAAATTGCGGAATGGGTTGGCGGATGTTACATGTCAGAGAGTTAAAGCAGAGCATCAGAGACCAAGTGGATTGCTACAGCCATTGGAGATTCTAGAGTGGAAGTGGGAGCATATTTCCATGGATTTTATAGTTGGATTACCAAGGACAAAAGCTAATCATGATGCCATCTGGGTTATAGTGGATAGACTTACCAAGTTAACTCATTTTCTGCCTATAAATGAAAGGTTTTCACTAGACAAGTTAGTCTATATGTACTTGAAAGAAATCATAGTTCGTCATGGAGTTCCTGTGTCTATCGTATCTGATCGAGATCCAAGATTTAATTCAATATTTTGGAAGAGTTTTCAAGAATGTTTGGGAAGGAGACTGAATATGAGTACGGCTTACCATCCACAAACGGACGACCAGAGTGAAAGAATGATCCAGACAATCGAAGACATGCTACGTGTCTGTGCTATTGATTTCAGAGGAAGTTGGGATGAGCATTTACCCCTGGAAGAATTTGCTTACAACAATAGTTATCACGCCAGTATTGGGATGCCACCCTATTAAGCTCTTTATGGACGCAAAGGTAGATCTCCAGTGTATTGGGACGAAGTAGGAGAACGCAAGATACTTGGACCTGAATTAGTACAACAGACAAAATAAGTTGTTGAAGTTATCCAGAGGAGAGTGATAGCAGCACAAGACCATCAAAGGAAATATGCAGATCAATCAAGGAAACACATGGAATTCGAAGAAGGGAATTTGGTATTACTAAAAGTATCACCGTGGAAGGGATTAACGAGATTTGGAAAGAAAGGAAAGCTGAGCCCAAGATATGTAGGACCTTTTGAGATTCTAAAGTGTGTTGGCAAAGTAGATTACAAGTTGGCGTTACCTCCGCACATGGAGCATATTCACAATGTTTTTCACGTATCGATGCTTAAGAAGTACAATCCAGACTTCAGGCATGTAATAAAATATGAGCCAATAGAGCTTCAGGCAGATTTGTCATATGTAGAAAGTCCAATAGATTCTAGAAGAAAGAGAGAAAGTATTGAGAAATAAAGTGGTAAAGTTAGTAAGAGTATTGTAGAAAAACCCAAAGGTTGAAGAGTCAACCTGGGAGTTAGAAAGTGATATGAGAGCAAAGTATCCTCATTTGTTTTCTTAGGAGATTCTGAGGACAGAATCCTTTTAGGGGGGAAGGATGTAATATCCGGGATATATCGTGTAATTATTTATGCTAACAGATAATTATTGTATATGTTCAGTATCTATTCTGTGAATTATTTGTTAAGTGTTATATTTTTTTGGATGTTTAAAAATAATATTAATTGAGTATTTTAATTTTTATATGTCCAAAATAAAATATAGATAATTGTTATATCTTCCTAATTATTTTTATATTGATTTATGATTTTATAGGAAATATATGGATTTTATAAAATCTTTTTCTGAGTATTTAAAAAACTATTTCATACAAACAAGAACCAACCGACTTCATCCGTTTTTACGTTTTTATAACCCGAAACTCTTCCGAAAACTCCTTCCTAACCTAATTGCAATATTCCGAGCATTTTCCATGTTTTGACTTTTTCGATCCGGCGTACGGTTTTTCCCGTGCGGGTCCCGGCGCAATATTTTCGATACAAAATTTGTTCGATACAAAATTTGTTTCGGTAAGTCGATAAAACCCGTATTTTCAATAAACGGGATCTTTTTATTAAACTATTATAATTATCACCTCGTAATACGTGTAACCAGGCGCTGAGACCAAGACCGCAATACAAATTGTACAGATTTGGATAATTATCCCGAAAACGGGTACCGTTTGGATCTGTTTTTATAAATAAACATACTATTTTATATCTGGAATGATCCAACAGGATACTAATTTTCCGTAAATATAAATAGCCCTTACCGTACTTTATTTCGTACAAATAATCATAAATATATAGTAAAATTCCGTAATTATCCAGGGAAAACGAACCGTATTCTTCGTGTTCTTCGCGTTCTTCGCAATCAAACCAACATTCGAAGGTGATGGGGATGTCGGATTTTGATGCTCTAATAACTATTTTGAAGCCCTCAACCTGTTCTATCGGATTTCATCATCAAATCAATCAATCGATTGGTAATCGTCCAACTCGAATCTTAGGGTTTATATTCAAGAATTGGGGGTTGTTTTACAGTGATTATCTGTTTGTCTTGATGATATAAATATATTTATATGTTGATTACAGTCGAATCAAGTATATAATCAAGTTGTTTGATTGCCGAAATAGTATAGACAAGTTCAAGCTTTTTACCGTTTGAATTTTTAATTTTCTGGGTTATTCTTGGTTAGATGGTCAATTATGATATCATAAACAAATTGTATGTGTTCTAAGCTTCATTTTCGTATGTAGATCGTTAATTATGAATAAGGATTGAAGGAGATCGTCTTTTTGACCAGATTATTTTAAGCTTACCGGCGGCATCTCTGTTGGTGATCGGATTTCTGGTTTTCGGTTTGATTTAGCACGTTTAATGGCTTGTTTGCGTTGTGGAAGTTGTGTACATGGAAATCGTGTAAAGAAACGAAGTGATTCAGTGTGTTTTAGGGGCCAGCCGCGACTCGTCGGAATCCGGCGAAGTCGCCGGTTTTCTGGGTAAATCCCAGATTCCGGTCGATCTTCGACCCGGATCCGATAGGATTCTTGGCGACCCGTTTTGCTTTTATTTCAACCCGGTTTCAATCCTATTTTCCCCTAATTCTGAAACCAAAAGCTGTTTCTATGATTTTCTTTTTAAAACAATTCAGAATTTTCCATTTTAACTTCTAAAATTCATTATTTATTATTCAGAAAATTATTTTTAATTCAAAAATAAATCTAAATTAATTAATTAAATAATTTTGGTTAATAATTAATTAATTAGTTGGTCAATTTATTTAAATTTAATTGATTAATTAATTTAATTAGTTATTAATTAATTTTTATTGATTACTTAATTGGATTTAATTATTTCTTTGATTTAAAATTTCCTAAAAAGTTTCAAGCTTTAAAATATTATTTTAAATTATTCTCAAGGCTCGATAATTATTATAAAATTACTTTAAAGTCAGATTCGGGTATTGAAACCCTATTATTTAATTATAAATTGATTCGGAGTTCCGTTTTAATTCCGAAAAATGTTTTAAAAATTATTTTGAATACCCAAAAGCCTGTTTATAACCCGAGACTCCTTATAAATGATATGTCATTGATTATTTGACGTGTTATGTGCTATATGTGACTTGTTGGTTGACTGTTGGTCTATATGTTCGGTGTTTACTTGTTTATAGCGTAACTTTTAATCCGTAAATCGGATTTGGGTAAAACGAAGGGTAGATAAAACCTTATGATGTCTGTGTGACAATCAGATAAGGTGAGATGAATAATGATAAATACTTATGATTCCTAGCAGAGTAAGCAAGGCGTAGGAAAGGGAAGCAGGTGATCAGAAAATGGAATCGATATGTAGAAAATATAGCAAGTGATCAGAACGTAGAATTGAGGCATAGGAAAAGTAGACGAGTGTTTTCGAAAAGAGTCATTTGACGAGTACAAGTGAAATTGGAATCGATTCTGATAAGGCAAGTACTTCTAAACCTTTTTCAAGATATAATGCAAATATTTCTAAACTTTCTCGTAATATATGTTAAGTGTTCAAAATAGCTCTGTTTTATATTGTAAATACATGAATCCTTCAGCCTTGAACCTGAGCCACATCCTTTGATCTTTGAGCCGTAAGCCTTATTCTTTGTGAACCATTTCTTCTTGATTTCCAGATACTAAACCACGCAAATATGACACTACTCTTCAAATATACAACCACCAAACACCAAACACTGGAATAAAACTATTTGAACATCCAGAAACTTTTATACTCAACCATATCTTGTGACAAAAAAGAACTAAACCTTGTAAACCATTGTTCATCTAATACCGGATCCTCCTACAGGCTAAAGGCCATTTCCTATACATACTTCAATACCCTTTGTGATACTCGTGAAATGCATCATGCCTTTATACAAATGTTTCATCACTGTTGATTACAATCTTGTTTTATTGAATTATATTGTTTATCATATTGAACTGCTATAGAATTGGATAGTTTTTTTATATATAGGGACCAGATTCGTGGTTAGTCCATATCAGTGGTCAATTTAGGCCAATGTATGCCTTGGATCCAGTAATTAGAGTGTTGTGTGCTTTGCTCAGGGTTAGTGCGTGACTGATCAACAGCCTAACCTTGGTTTTAAAACTTAAAATAAATATCCAATTCTAATGATTGTTTAGCAATAAATTTGATTCCTCTGAACCATTTCGTTGAACATTGATTAACCTCAATTATTGTCATTGCGACTTGCTGAGCTAGTTAGCTCACTCTTGCGAATCTTTTTATGTATTCTACAGTTAAGAAGGATACGGTTGATAGCGAGGTTTTGCCCAGTTCAATGTACGAGCTAGGATTCCAAATTATATTGGATCGAGCTAGCAGGAGCTTATTGCAGTAGAGAGATAGTAAGATTGTAAGAATAATTTTGTTATTAGTTGTAAGTTAAATTAGTTGGGATTTGGTACGTTGTAATAAAAGTTAAGGTTGTGGCTTGTTCTCATACTTTAACCTGTTGCGATCCGTGGTTATGTAAAGCAGGGTCATTGCAAACAATATTTCTTATACAGGTTTATATATTGTGTATGTGTTGTGGACCCCAAACTTCTGACCCGGTTTTGGAGGGCGCCACAATCACGGTCAAGGCCTGATATTACTTATAGAAAACTATGTTTATTTCTCAAGCCCTTTTGTATTTAGAAAGTCTTGATTAGCTTGATATTATCCTTGTTGCTTTAATCAAGTTTTGTTTCTTTCTTTGTACCACTCCATTCTAACACGGAGCTCTCAGTGTTGAATATGTCTCAAAACATTCTTGATGTTACATATATTAATCAGAACAACTTCTTTAATTCAGTCACATTATCTGACCACATGATCATTTCTGTTACAGTTGTTTCCAGCTTAATCTTCTTTGATATGATCAATCACCATATGTGATGTTTTGTCTTGAGAACGCACGGACAATAAATTTGTTTATTACGTAGTCATCCACCATCACTAGGGTATATCTATACTTTGATGAAGACATGACATGCCTTTACTTTTGTGTGATATTTTCTTTGACTTCCCTTTTTGACATACCTCACATATTTCATCCTTCTGAATTCCAGATGAGGCAGTCCTCTCAATAATCACTTTTTATAAAAGAGTTCCTTGTGTTGATGTTCAAGGGTGAGAGCTTCTAATGTTATAGCTTAAATCTTTCTCAGATGAATCTTTATAGTATAAACCATTGACTTCACCTTTCCTGAGATTCTAGTTTAGCTACAAGCCTATCCTTTCCTTACTCTAAAATAAGCAAGCTTCTCAACCTTCCTTCTTGGAATGAAAGACTACTTTTTCATTGAATTGACATTTTGTCCTTTGATGCAAAACCGTCAGATAAGAAGATTTGTGATTTGATTCTTCAACAAGAAAGATGCTTCCAATTGTTATCAGTGACACCAATGATTAGTTGTTATTAGTGATACCAATTGTTGAATCCATGATGACATTCCTTTTTCTACATAGCTTTGTCCCGTATTGAAAACTTTGATATCATCTCCAAAGAATATTGACGAAATAACTTTTGTTAATCACATTTAATTGTGAGGCTCTTTCTTGATCATATGCCTTGAGTGTTAATTACCAAGAATACATATAAATCAATTAACCGTTATGTCCTACACCCAGAAATGGATTAACAGTTCTTGGTACCCAACTTATCAGTTTAGGTCCAGATGGATTAGAGATTTTTCTATTAACAGTGATAACAACAACTTCAATC
The DNA here is from genome assembly GCF_009905375.1 of Apium graveolens. NCBI lineage: Eukaryota > Viridiplantae > Streptophyta > Magnoliopsida > Apiales > Apiaceae > Apium > Apium graveolens. Next base: position 185,357,115 of record NC_133652.1, on the reverse strand, counting down.
TTAACATGCTTTGTAATCTTTAATTTGCCATTTTCTCCATTTAGATACCCTTGACAAATTTGTATCTAGGCTTGGAGAATAATGATTCCAACCTTACATAAGGAGGACTAGCAGTATTTGCCCTATTGTAATCCTATATATACTTTCTATATTTAATGCAAGTACTAAGAGATGCATTCATGGAATTAAAATAAGCAAGCATTGAATTAAGAATACATGGCATTTATTTAAAAAAATTACAGATAAGAATTAAGCAAGACATGCATGATATGGAACAAATAGAATTAACAAATAAATCATAATTCTATCTAGTCCAATCCTGTTATTATAACTCATTTGTAGTCTCAATCCAATTATAAACTAACACATCTTCATAAACAATTCAGATCAAATGAATAAATCCAACTGTAATAGTATACATAAAATAAACATAAATAAAGGTCTTAAGTGCTTAAAAATATATACATCACTAAAGCAATAATTCATGTTCAACAAATATTCAAACACAAATTTAAGATCATCTAAAGTAACATGCAGAAGTTAAACATCATTCCTAGTTGCCAGAAAAATATTCTAGTGAACTAATTCATCATTATCTATGTGTGATGCTATCATGCTTGTGTGAGTGTTATTATAAACAGTTAAACACTAAGATCTTATCATGCATTGAATTTTGAGAGAAAAACATTACACTGGTTCAAGAAATTGAAACCTGAGATATGTGAGTTAGATCATCTTCAAAGATTGCTATGAAAGCATGATATTCATGATTCTCGCCATCTGATTCATCCCAACTCATTCCCTATTGTTAGATATTGAGTGCAACATAGAGGGGGGTGAAAGTTTTTCTTGGTTTTTAGGGTTTTTTAAACTATTTGCATATGGTGAACAAAATAGTCTAATTTGTAGAGAAATTGGGTTTAATAGAATTAATAAAACATGCACAACAAACACAGTATTTTCAAAACTCACTTAACTTTGTATTAAAATTAAGTATGTCGTGCTACAAATTCCTGGGTTCTTTTTAAGTAAACAACTCAACTTCTATCTTGAGAGAGTACAAGAAATCTAGATCTGTTTTTACACCTTTAAAATAAAGGACCAGTGTTTACTTTATAGATTGGTAAACACAGGTTTACACAGCATGCAATAATATATACTAAACCCTACTTTAAATTATCTCTAAACCTTTCTATTCTGGCTTAGTGAATCCTTGCAAATCTTGTAGATCTGTGACCTTCATTTGTCAGTTAATCTTGGCCTTTGATCTTGTACTCTTCTAGCTTCTTTTGTAAAAATTTTAATCTAAGTGATTAGATCATTGTTAATTAATAATCTTGAATCTTTAACTTGTCTGCATTCTGTACTTGAGGTTCATATCGAGATTTCCAGTTTGTTCTATAGAGAACTGACATCTAGATAAGTATAATGGCTTATCGAGATCTTTGAGTTCTCTATAAGTGTCTTTGACATGTCGAGGTTTATGAGTTCCCAATAAGTGAACTTGGCTTGTCGAGGTCTCCAAATCTTTGCATGTAGAAATGATTTATCGATATCTCTGAGATCTCTATATGCATTTTGACTTGTCGATATCTCTGAGATCTCTAATAAGAAATTGACTTGTCGATATCTCCAATATTCATTTCTTCATTTTGACTTGTTGATATTTCTAAGCTCTCTATATGCAGAAATGACTTGTCGATATCTCTATTGATAATTTGACTTATCGATATCTCCAATCTTCACATCTTCATTTCGCTTGTCGATATCTCTGAGACTTCTCTATAAGCCATTTTGGACTTCTTGATAAGTCATTCTGGAGTTCTCGAATGTCTTCTCTATATGACTTGATTTGTGACTTGTAGATATCTTGACTTAGAACATTTTTCCTAAAACAGATTTATTCAACTCCAAGCTTCTTCACCTTTTCTACGAGGCATGATCTTGTTGATATTCTTCTAGAGTTTATTGTTAGGCTTGAGACTGTTCACAAAAAAATACTTCAGGCTAATCTTTAACACTTTTACAGACTCAAATAATACAATACAAAATACAGATTTAGACTATCATACAACTGAATCTTAGGGTTGTCTATGTGACTTAGTCTTGTTATAATATAGGCATGTCTTGCACAATAATCTCCCCCAATTTATGAGAAGATTGCTTATTACAAACTCATGCCTGGTAACAAGACTAACCCGAAGTTACAAAGAAACAATAAAAGTTTACATAAAATTGACAGATAATAAATATAGATTTTATACACTGAGTGATTACATGAGTTTAATAAGTACATTCATCACAAGAAATTCTCATAGCCTGATTCTTTTCTAATGAGGTCCTTAAGATTTACAAGTACTTGAAGTTCCTCTATGATTTCAGTCCCTCTTAGAGCTTCCACAAGCTTGAGCCAATCATCCAACGAATAACCATTCAAGTAACCAACTCCAAATTTTGAAAATATGCCATTGTTATGTTCAAAAAGTGTCCATCGTTAGAAATTCTGCTCATCCCCGTTGCCTTGAGCTCATTTGATCTTTGTTCCAACATGGCAATTTCTGCTGCATACTTCCTATCCCTTTCTTCCTTTTCAGCCTTTTTTTTCTCTTCTTTCATCTCTTACTTTCAGCTATACACACATCACAGCCCTCCATGCCCTTGTACTTGTGTCCTTATCCTTCATTAGGCTGATCACCCTCTTAACTTTTGTAGTTGAAAGTGTGTCCATTAAATCCCTGCCAAGTCAAGTGGAAGAGCCATCCTGATAGTAGATTTTGACTTCTCTTAATGATACAGCCTAAACTTTGACTATTTCTTTAGCTAGTTTTTGAATGTAGTCACCATATGTGATGCACCAGTTTAATGGTAGAAAATCAGTCTGATTAAAGCAATTCTAGATAGACCGCTCTTCAACTTGCATCTTCTTTGGTTTTATCCTAATAGTTTTGAAATGTGTTTTGATTGGTGGCTTAAATGAGGGTAGGTTCGCGATTTTCTTTAGGGTCGTTTGGCTAGAGGTGATTGGTATTTTAAGTAGAGTGTTTACAGTTTGTTTGTACAGAAGTTTTGGCTTAGAGGTTAAGGGTAGTTGAATATTTGAGCTTGCAGGCTTAGTGGTTTGAGTTTGTGAGATTTAAATTGGTAGGACATTTTTCTTGGTTCCTTCAACCATCTTCCCTCTTCTTCCTTCTCCTTTCATCTCCCCTCTTATTATCATCCATTTTCTTGTGTTCTACTTTGCTGCCCGTTTTCTTAGTAGATGACTTGGATTTGAGCCCGAAGGTTTTTGATCATCTTTCTTCTGCTCATTATCAACCTTTTGCATCTGTTGTGTTGAACTGTGTAGTTGGCACATGGTTCTCAGATTCTGTAGATATCTCCCCAACCTCCTATCATCTCTTCATCTTCAGCTATTTTGAAGTTCTTTCTTTTTAGCATCAGTCTCCAATGTCATTATTAATCTTGTATTTCCCCTTACATATTTTTAGGTACTGTGAAGTATCTGCACAGTTTATTTTATGGAAAAATATAGGCCACCCCTTGCTTGGAGGTAGATAGGCTTCAGGAAAAGCATTTATCTGAGCATTGCTTGAGTTCTTTGAGCAATTGGGTGTCCTATGGAATTACTGGATTAACTCTGTCAATTATACAATCAGCTCAGATGCTCTCATTCTTTATAGATTTGAGAGAAACACCTGCAGTCAATCTGTCCAAACCACAGTCATTGATATTGGCTAATATCCTTTGTCCTCCAAAAGGTTGTCAACCTTTACTATTACCACTCTTAAGAAATTGATGTTGTTGGCCAAAGCTCTCTTGTAAGTAATGTAGTTGTTGGCCAGAGAAACTCTTAGAACTGCCAAAGTAGCTCATTGAACTTCTTATTTTAACAGGGTCCTTCTGCAGCTTTCTGGAGCCTGTCTTTACTAATAGCTTGAGAGAGTTTTAATTGCATAGAACTTTGGAACCCGAGTGAGTAGTATTATTTTTCAGCCATCTTGGATTGTGAAGATTTACCAGCTTCCCTGGACTATTAATCTAGCTTCTATATGCCCCTTAGTCTTGTTGGCAGGCAGGAGTAGTGGATTTGAAATTTCTGGACTCACGGCTTCAGGAAGATAAGGTAAGGAACATTTAAGGCACCCATGATGCTCCCAAAGAAACTGAATTCTGTATTTGAAGATGTTCTGCGGGAGTCTACCCGGGTCCTGATGTCATTCTGTTGACTTACATTAGGGAAGTGAGAGCTTAACCTGAGCTGTGAGTGAGTCATTGGAAGCTTGGAGAGTGAAACTTGTTGTTGTAGAGATTGAATCTGGAGATTGTTGATGTAGAAGGAGGGTGTTGAGAACTTAAAGAGATAGGAGCACAAAAGTAGCTTCAACTATCTCCTGATCCCTTGTATTAAAGAGCAGATGGTTTATATCTAGCTTGATGAAGTTGATCCAGTTTGACCCTTGTGTCATTGTTACTGGTAATGTGATTCTGGACAACTTCATACAAAGCTACAAATGATTATTTGAGATTCTTGATTCTTTGCTCCATGCTAGTATATCAAACCTTTCCATTTGATCAGAAAATCTCCGGAATTGTTCTTGATCTCTACTTGAGTTAACACAAGGACATCAATCTTGTCTTTCACCAACCTTCTTATCTTATCTTGATGGTTTTCTAGAGTCTGTTGGAGTACTTTACTCATGAGATGAAAAGCTTTAGGTTGAGCTTTGTAGACTTTCTGTCACAGCATCATAGACCTCATGTGAATGAGAGCCTTGGCATTGCTTCCCAATATTGTGATATATTCTTCTCTAAATATTTCAAGACCTCATCCATAGCTCAAGCTAAAGTCCTTATCTAACAAAGCATCCACCATTGCCATCCTGCTCAGTTTCATTCACAATATTTGTTGCTGCTCTTCAACATATGTTTTATAAGATGACAAGATTGCTTGATAGTCCTGATTGGACATGTCTATTATAAGAAGCTGTTGTCTGATGTTGGCAAGTCTAGAGAGTTGGTCCACTGGATGATCTTCATTGTTAGTGGTTGAGCCTAAGCATCCTGTAGCCACGGGGAAATTTGGTATGAGGGTGGTTGAGAGGGGTTTGATGTAGATGGTAAGCCTGTTTGAGTTAAGGTAGATGGTTGGGGTTATGTAACATTACCTGTTGAGAGATGCCACAGTTTGACTCGCAGTTGGAACCGTAGTTATGACAGTGTGTTGTTCACCACTTATGGGAACCTCCAATTAAATTGGAGAGGATTTAACTAGGTTACTTTCATGTACCATGCATCAAACCCTTGCTCTTCTTTGCAAAGAGTTGGCACTTGAATGTTCTAGACTTTCCTCCCCTATAACAGGGCTCATTGGTATTTGGACTCCTAGCTTCAATTGGTTAAGGCAATTTCAGGTAGGGTTTTGATGGGAGTTGTCCCTACATGACGAACCTCCATTGAATTAAAGAGGAATTTAGATAACTCCCCCTCAGGAGTACTACCCTCAAACCTACCAATATGTAAGATTGTTTAGCACATGAAGGTGCTTGAGTACTACCATACGGTCTTCAATAAAAAACTGATGAAACCCCTGTGGTTCCTGTTGGTAATCATCAAGGTCTACCCCCAGAGTGTAGCCTCTCACCAACTAAATGTGGTTCATGGGTGGTGATCATAGTTTCTTGAACCATGTCACTTGATTTTAGCAACACTTTAGAATCAGATTCAAGGTCTCATTGTATGAAGAGTAGAAATGAGATTTGAGATTTTAGAACTGAGTGTTGGCAGCTCCCCTGAATAGATTAGCGAGCTTCAAGAGATGTGCTCTCAATGTGTGTGCCATCCTTATTCCTTGTTTCATACACTGAATGTGTTCAAGGTTGGTGCAGCTCTTTACAAAGTGCACTAAGGAGAGTGCTCTTTTCAATAGAGACACCTGTTGAGAGGATTCCCCTAGAGTCCGTTGATCCCTATTTTTCAACTACATCCTTTTGAGAGGATGCAGAGGTGGATGAGTGGTCAACTGAGTTTTTCTTTGCCTTCTTGGTTTCTTGACCCAGGGTGGACTCTATTTTTGTTTGATCCTCACCACTCTCATTATAATAGTTAGATTTGCCTGCTTTCTCTTCTTTTTACTCCACTTCACCCTTTGAGAGGATGAAGTGGTTGGTTTCCTAGATGCTAGTGTAAAGAAGGAAGGGTCTCAGTTTGGGAAGGCCCCTGTGGTGTTCCTGTGTTGTTCCTCCACGGTACATGAGCCATAACTGTACTAATTGTTACTATAGACCTTATGTCAGGCATTGGGTAAGAGTAAGTCCTGAATCTCTCCAACATTAATAGAGTGATTCTAAGGACTTACAGGTACCTTGTACTTTTTAATGAGTGAGCCAAATAGAATTTTTGGGACACTTGTTTATAGTTGCCTATTTTAGCTTCTATCTGATCCTATTAGTAAATGAATGTCTTGAACTTTATGGTTTAAAGTAGACATTATAAACCTAGGAAAGAAGATTTCATTACCTTTTGAAGATAAAGGCATAGTTAGCCTTATGGACTAAGTTCCCTGCAGATCAACACTCCCCACAATGATGTGTCTGTTGTGAGCCATTGGAGAATACCAGCTTCTGGACTACACTTGAATGTTATCATACCCTGTCTTCCTGCATATGAAAGCTCTCACAATGGGAGTCAAATAGGAATGACCATTCCTTCCTCAAATTCTTCTTATTCAGGCTGGCGAGGTTGATCTTCACCGTAATTGATGAAGTCCATGAATTCGACCAATTCTTCTTGAGTAGGCACCTCCATCAAGTGACAATAGGAATCACCAAAGATTGTTGACATCAGATCATTAAATTCACATGTTGCCCTTGAATTGAGCAGTTAACCACTAAAAATGTAGCTCGGTTCTAATGCACAACAGTCCTAAATCACAGTTGGTTCCAGAAATCATTGAGAACATCCAGATAAATAATTGAATTTGTAGTTAGAGCACCTATAAAGACTGTCTCAGAAGGAACTTAACCAAAACTCTTGAAGTTATATGGAGCTTGGTAGCATATGTGAATGCAAGATAGTTGGTGCCATCCTTTGGGATAAAAGCTCTAACAATGTTTGATGCCATTTTAAGTGTTTGAATTTGAGTCGGTAAGAAGAATGGAGAGAGAAAGAGTTTGAAATGAGGAGGAAAACAGTTTGGATTTGGAAAAATTAGGTCACTCGGAGATCTAGAATGCGTTAAAGGGAGTATGTCGAGATGTCTGGGTATTTATAGTAAAAGGTAAATGACTTATCGAGAACTCAAAATAAATGTTTAGAATTTGCTTATCGAGAAGTTATATTGAGATAATGGATACATATTGATAGGTCATTTTCCTGACTCTTCTCGAGAAACTATAAAATGACTTATCGAGATGTCAAATAAATACCCTGTTGTCCTGAATGGACTGAATTTGTCAAATTTTTATTGAATAAATCAAAATAAAATCAGAATTATTTTTATCAAAAGTATTTATGAAAATAATTCATTAAATATTATAAATTATCTCAGTTTTAAGTTATTGATAAGTCTAAAATCATACTTATAGAGAACTCTGTGATTATCACCTTATCGAGATCTCTACAATGGACTTATCGTACATTATAATAATGCTTGTCGAGAAGGTCCTTCGAGAAGTCAGAAAAATGACTTATCGAGAACTCACTCGAGAATTCTCAAAATGACTTGTCGAGAAGTCAATTAGACTTATCGAGAACTCAGTATTCTATATAATTTTGTTCTTTTTGAATCTGTCTTATGGCCTAATTTCATATATGAGAATGTAAATTAACATTTAGACAGTTTTCTCATTATTGAAAAAATTCCAAGCTAAATTTTGAATTTGAAAAATAAATATACAGAGATTTCTGAATATTTATAGCTCATATTCCAGTTAATTTCCAATTAAATCAAATTAATTTGATTTATTAAAAATCAATCTTCTGCAATATATTAGCTGAGTTCTTGCCTTTAAGAGAAGAATTTCAACATTCCAATTTCACCTACAAGTCTAGTGAATGTTGCTTCATCCAAGGTTTAGTAAAAATGCCAGCTAACTGTTTTTCTGTTAAAATAAAAATGAGCTCAGTAGTACCATTTGCAGCATGTTCTCTAATAAAATGGTACCTTATATCAATGTGCTTTGTTCTAGAATTATTAACTAGATTAGACACAATAGATATAGCACTAGTATTATCACACATAATTGGAATTTTGTGTAATACTAGGCCATAATCCATTAGCTGATTTCTAATCCAAAGCACTTGAGCATAATAACTTCCAGTAGCTATGTATTTGGCCTCAACTGTGGAATTTGATACAGACTGTTGTTTCTTGCTATACCATGATACAAGTGTTTGTCCAAGAAACTGACATCTTCCACTAGTACTCTTCATGTCAACCCTGCATCTAGAAAATCTGCATATGTGTATCTAACAACTTCAAATCATGTTCCCTTAGGATACCATAATCCAAGTTTGGAGTCACATTTAAGTATCTGAAAATTCTCTTCACAACCATAAAATGTGATTCTTTTGGATTGGCTTAAAATCTTGCACACAGACATGTTGCAAACATATGTCAGGTCTACTAGCAATCAAATATAGCAAAGATCCAATCATTCCTCTATAGTGTGAGATGTCTACACTTTTTCCCTTTCTTATCTCCATCCAACTGTATAGCTGTAGACATAGGTGTGATGAAGGTGAACAGTCAACCATATCAAACTTCTTCAATAAATCTTTAACATACTGGTAGGCTGATGAAGATTATATCACACTTCTTTGACTGACTTGAAGTCCTAGAAAGTAACTTAACTCTCCCATCATACTCATTTCTTATTCACTCTGCATAAGCTTTGAGAATCTTTGACATAGCTTTTCATTAGTAGAACCAAAATGATATCATCCACATAGATCTGAACTAGAATCATATCACCACCATACTGCTTGTAGAAGAGAGTCTTATCAATAGTTCCTCTAGTGAATCCATGATTAAACAAAAATTCTGACAGTGTGTCATACCAATCGCTCTAGGTGCTTGCTTTAGTCCATAAAGAGCCTTTAGAAGTTGGTGGAAAAAATCTGAAAATTCAGGATCTTCAAAGCCAGGGTGGTTGTTGCACATAAACTTCTTCTTCTAACTCACCATTTAGGAATGCACTCTTTACATCCATTTGATACCTTTAAAATTTGAATGTTTAGAAAATGCAAGAAAGATTCTTATTGCTTTCAAGTCTTCTAACTGGAGCAAAATTTTTATCATAATCAATTCCTTCTTCCCTGTGAGTAGCCTTTTGTAACCAACCATGCTTTGTTTCTTGTTAAAATTCGATTTCATTCATTTTGTTCTGAACACCCACTTTGTTCCAATTACACTTATGTTCTTTGGTGCGTAAACCAACTTTCAAACTTTGTTTTCTTTCAAACTAATGTAGCTCCTCTTGCATAGCAGATATCCAATCAGGATCAAGTAGAGCTTCATTAGTTTTCTTAGGCTCAACTTATGAAAGAAAGCATGCATGTAGAACATTTATTAGAAGTTGCACTTTTAGTCCTCACTCCAGCATTTAGATCGCCAATAATTTCTTATCTTGGTGACTCCTATCCCATTTCATTGTGTGAGTTTGTTGACTTGAATTTTCTATATCTTCTTCATCATTGGCATGACTTGCAGAACTTTCTCCTCTTTCATCCCCTGAGTTTGTGTTATCAAATTCAGGTGTCTGAGATGAGATTCCATTCTCATGATTCACTTGTTCATTTGACTCTTCATCCATTATGTTTCTTGTGTTGACTTCAGCTTCATCTTCAGAATCACTATTAATGTTGAGATTTCAAATTTAAGGGCCTCAACTTCATTATCATGAAGGCATTCCAAGCTTGGACACTTGTCATCATAAAAAATCACATATGTGCTTTCCATAATTTTCTTTTGTTCAGTCACATAGACTTTGTAGGCAGTTCTCTCTAATGAATATCCCAGAAAAATTGCTTCAAAAACCTCAGAGTCAAATTTTTCCCACATATTCGGAGTTGTCTTTTAAAACAATGCACTTGCTTCCAAACACATGAAGATGCATCACATTAGGCTTCCTTTACATAATATTGAGTAGGGTGATTTGCCAAGATCCTTGTTAATGATATATATGTTTTGAGTATAACATGTAGTATTGATAGCTTCTTCCAAAAAATTGTTGGCAGTTTGGAATCCACCATCACAAGTACATTTTTCTTCCTTGAAATTGATAAGACGTTAAGTGGTCCAAATAAGTCCATTGGATAAGTTGCAAAGGTTGCACTTATGGAAATCATAGTTTTACTAGTGTGATTTGACTTCGTCATTTTGCCTTTTTGACAAGCCTCACAACTTTATTTTGAGCAAACTCCAGATTTGACATGTCTCTCACTAAATCCTTTTTCACCAGGGTGTTGATTGCCTTGTAATTCAGGTGAGAGAGCTTTTGTTAACACAACTTGCTTTGCTCTACAGATTGCCTTGGTGTTGAAGCAACGAATTTCTTCCTTATTTGTTGAGTGTAAATCCACAATAAATAGGCTTCCCTTTCTTGCTCCTTTCAGAGTAACTTCACTAATCTTTTTGCTGATGATTGAGCATTCTCCTTTGTCAAATGAAACATTTAATCCTCTATCTAGGAATTGACTGATACTTAGGAGATTCACTTCTAACCAGCTACCAGCGCTACATCTTCAATAACAACATTTCCAGAAATTAACTTGTCATATCCCATTGTAAAATCTTTTCTGTTGTCTCCAAAAGTCATTAATGGGCCAGCCAACTCATCAAACTGTGATAACAGGGCCTTATCATCTGTCATATATCTTGAGCATCCACTGTTATGATCCATATGACTCTCTTAATTTTTCCCTCCACACAATAAGTATTAAGTGTGTTTAGCTACCCAAGCAGTGTTGGGTACTTTCTTTTTGCTGATATAATTTGCAGAATTAGAATATGTTGATTTAGAAGGAACAATATGAATAAATTGTTTTACATTTTTCTTTTTCTCTGTAGATTCAAATTAACATATTTCTAATATACTTTCAGTTTATGATAACTTGTCATCACTTTCATGTTGCAAGGTATGCAGTCAAATTTGACACAAAGAGAGTAAGGGTCTTCTGCATTTGCTTCACTGTACTTGTAGGCTCCCACTTTTTGGCTTGCTAACATTCTTTTTGCAAAGGTGAGTTAGATGATTTGTTGAGCTACATTTCTGACATTACTTTCTGGGGGCATCTACAACAAATGCAAAGTTGTTTCTCTTGTTTACTCCTATCTTGCCATTGCTGTTATTTTTCTTCCTTCCTGTATTCTCAGTCTTGACTTCCTTGACAGGTGTCTTAGGGAGTTGGTTCACCTTGGGCTTCTTCTTTCTTTCAGTAGCAGGAGTGGTTTCTTCAATTTTCATTTATTTATCTTCATCTGCAAGTTCTTGCTTGATGACCAACTCCTCTTCACTGAAATTGACTTCACATGCCTTGAACAAGGGTGAATCAACCTTTCTCAGCATAGCCGGGGACATCTTCATTTACAGTTGTTTTTCCCTTGTCACCTTCATTCTTTTGTTGATGTTCAAAGCATCATAGTCAAGACTAATGGATATATTAATAGATGGCTTGTTCTTCTCATGGTACTGACCAACTAACTGATAAGCATTCCTGAAAGACTTTAACTTTACTTCATTCTTTTCTATCTTTCCCCTCAACACAGCTTCTATTTCACTAGCACACTTCAGCTTGTTCTTTAGATATTCATTTTCCTGCTTGACAGTTTCAAGCTCATCAAGCTGCAGTTCTAAATTTTATTTCTCAATCTCAAGCTCCTCGTTTATCTTTGACAGCCTACTCACTTCTTCAGTAGCTGCCACAATGCTTGTGTGTATTTGAAATATCTCTACACTCATCTTTTTAACAGTATCCTTATACTGACTAAAATTTAAATCAATAGTGGTTAGAGTTGGTACCTCTGATTTTGAAGTGGATGATTCTCCATGCTCAAGATCCATTAGTGTAACGACCGAGAAATTACGCTTGTATTATATCTTAATAAAGATAATTTATGTGTATTATTATGTGATTAAGTATGTTGAGTCATAAAACCCTAATTGCTATGTGCTACGTGTTGTCTGTTTTGATCGGAATGTGTTTTGAGTATTTACCGAGTGTTTTATTATAAGTTATATGTTTTATATCAAAATCCGTATAGCTCAAACATTGTTTTAAAAGCCCATATTTTAAACAAAATCATTGGCCCTATTTTGCCAATTATGGCCTATACCACATCGATATTCTGAACATCTAGACGTTTTACAAATTTACCTTTTTGAGAAAAACGACTTTTCCGGGCCCCTTCCGGTGTCAAAAGCCCCACAAAAATCACATTTTTATTTTTATATGATCATGAAATTATCAAACATCATTTTTTCTTTGCATTTTTTTATTATTCATAATTTTTGGAAATTTTCGGCATATATTTTGTATTTATTGAATATTTAAAAATTATAATTAATACCAAAAAATTATAAAAATTGGGGCCAAATAATTTTATTAGATGTGTAATTAGACCCTTAATTTTATTTAGGGGGTATTATTTTCCCTAGTAAAAATAGCTAAATTATTATTAATTATTAATTAGTTAATTATTAAAAAAACATAATATTCAAGAATTAGAATTGTTTGTGAAGAACATGGCAGAATTTAAACAATCGATTTGAACGTGATTCTGTTGCTCAAATCTTTCATGTAAGTAGTCAAATTGAAGCTTGTGATCTCTACTATCTGTTGATATCATCAATTTTTGATTTGGTTGATTCAATTTTCAATTTGTGTTTTAGGGTTTATACTCGAATTCAGGGGTTTTTAATTTAGGAATCGTTTGATTGTTTTGGTGTTTCAAATAGCTTTATCTCGAGTTTAGGAGTAATTTCATATATCTATTTTGATTGTATAACCCCTGGAAGAATAAGAACGAGTTCTTAGTTTTTAGGGTTTTTTTATTTCATTTTTCTTGAATTTCTGTGTGTTATTGATTGATTTTAACTATTAAAAACGAATCTGGATACTTAGAGCATCATTTTGAGATATAAACCGATCGTTTTGGTTGCGTTTTGAGGGGGGTTGAGATTCTCGCGCGGAACCGGGGGTTGTGGCCGGTTTCTGGGCTAGTTTTGGCCGGAGGAATCAAAGGAGTGGTGGGTTGATGTTGTTGACGATTTGGACGAGTTCCTGGGAATGTTATGAATCGATTCCAGCCGAAATCGATTGATATGGCTTCAAAATGGTACGCCGGCGACGTTGCCGAACAAGTTCGCCAGACGCGGCCGATTCTGATCGTCTTCCCCGGTTTCTGGTCACTTGCAAACCCGACCCGCTCAGATTCTTGAAGGCCCGTTTTCTATAAATTTTGATTCAATTCCCTGAAATCTGTTTTTGTAATTTTTAATTAATTACTTTTATTTTATAAATTAAAAAAAAGAGTTTTGTAAATCAGAAATATCAAATAAAAATCAGATTTAAAAACCTGAAATATATTATAAATAAATTATAAATTATTTTATTAATTTAGAAATTCGAAATTATAATTACTAATATATTCAATTATTTATTTAATTATGTATCATTTTATTTATTTATTTATTAAGTAATTATTATTTAATTATTAAGATTAAATAATTAATATCGAATAATTTAATTAGTGATTCGATAATTAATCAATTAATGCGAGTAACTCGTAAATATTTGAGTGATGTTTCGATAATTTGGGAATTGGCATTCGAGTGTCGATTCATTTATTTATGCGATCAGAATTGTAATAATTATTTGTATCGGATTAATAATTATAAGTAATCGATTTAATCAAATAATTTGTAATAAATTGTAAATAATTCTAAAAGAATAATTATTTTAAAATATAATAATTCATAAATAATTATTTAAAAATATAATAATTCTTAAATAATTATTTAAAAATATAATAATTCTTAAATAATTATTTAAAAATATAATTAAGGTTTAATTAATTATGATTAATTAATTATAATTGATTTATAATTAATTAAATCTTGTTATTGAGTAATAATTAAACTGTCTATCCGATTGAATAAAACGAAGACCCTTAGACTTAGAAAAATGACATGATTCCATTAAAATAATTATAATTCATAATTTTTTTCGAAAGCGAGTCAGCTTATGATAATTAATTGTTTATAGACCCTACTAGGGGTAGAAACGAGTCTAATAAATTCTGAAAAATTAGGAATTGAGTCAGATAATGTTTGTTAATGTGAATATAATTCTAGTATTGATTCTAAAATAATTATGAGTCTAAAATTAATGATGTACCTTATGTGCTATATGATTTACGTGATTATGTGAACTCTATGTGTTATATAATTATATGTGAGTCGGATAGAATCGTATGGGTAGACGATTAAGGCTACGTGGTATTAACCTGAGTTTGCGTATGAAGTAAGCCATCTAAACGAATATCTTTCCTTGATAGATTCAGTACCAACAAGGCGAATCAAGTAGGAGACAGAAGGCTGTGCACCATCCGAGGTGAAGTGCGCACCAGGCAATTTTTTTCCCCTATTCTAAGTTAAGGATAGTGAATTACATCCAACTTTCCATAACAATTACACTTTGATAATTCTTGTTCACAAATACTGACACACAGTTATTGATCCTTTGTTTCTATTTCATTACGATTCTTTATTTCTCCTAATTTATTGAATCCTCTATTCATATTCCAATACTTATACCCTTACTTACATATACTCTGAGATATCCTGATATTGGGATACATCGAAAGCATACTGATTGTTCCGGATGCTAAGCTATGGACTGGATGGTTACGATACGGGCCGGGTATGAACCGAACCCTTGATTATTAGGCCATAGTTGCCTGGGCACCCCATATATTGGTTGGGTCTATGTAGTTGGGTATAGATCTGCACTGTATCCTGACTGATCAGCAGGTTATAGTTCATATGTTGGTTCTTGTTTCCAGTCTCGTTCATTTGACATTCGCTAATTATGGCAATTATTATTCTTTACAGAAATAGATGGATGTTCAAACCAGTAAATTACCTTTTCATTTATTCTTCCCTCTTTATGCTATATGTATACATTATTGCAGGCTTGTTGAGCAATTTTGGCTCACCCCCTTTTATTATTGTTCACCTTGTTTTTTAGTTATGGTTGAGAATGAAACCCATCAGAACCCGAATAGTCAAGAAGCGGGTCAAGCTGCGGGACTCTCTAATTCCAAGAGTGTTTGTCCCTATCCCAGAAGAGAGCTTTGAGTTGCCAGAGCAGGTGTAGCAGGATAAGTGATAGTGTAAATTGAATAAAAGATGTTTAGTTTAAAACTTGAATAGAACAATGATTTGTAATAAAGATAGTTCTTGAGATAGTTGGTTTATAATGGTTTGTAATAAAGTTGGTTTGTCGTCCTTGTTTTCAATCATTAACCTTGAAAAGATCCAGAGTAGTTGTTCGGGGTAATTATTTATTTATATTATGCTTGTACAGGTTTAGTAAGTAGTTAATATTAATAATGCCCCAAATCTATGCCCCGGATTTGGAGGGTGTTATAGTTGGCATCAGAGCATAGGTTTTGGCCCTTGAAAACAAGAACATTAGCGTTAAGATAAGATAGGAAGATCACATGAGATAGAAATAATGGTATTAGGGTTGTTAGTTCTTAGATTAGGAAATTGTGAGTTCTAGGAATGTAATTTGATATTTTCTTGTGTTATGGTTATTCTGTTAGATGGCATCTTCAGCTTTATCTTCAGAGTGGACGGCATCAGATCTAGCATTGCCTCTAGGGTCAGAGCAGGAATTTCCGCCATTGCCACCACCACCACCATTGCCTCATGGACCAGCACCAAACCAGTTGCCAGCACCAGAGGTACTTATCTTTATTGACTATTTTCCGTACTTCGAGCCTGAGATACCTGAGCTGCCACCACTAGAGTGTCCGGTATTTGATATTCCTGATATGGATAATTTGCCTCAGTAGGAGGAGTTAGATCCTCAGGTTCCAGCAGAGCAGCCCGAGATCCCATAGCCATAGCCAGATCCACAGATGTAGCCACCAGCTCAGCCCGTACTGTTTCCAGCACCGCTAGCCATCTATGCCCCTGTGCCTGGGGTATATCAGTTTCCTCAGCCTGAGTTTATGGATGAGGCTGTTGAGAAGCCACTGCCATTACCTACCATAGGTTCTTAGACCGATCTTCGTGAGCCCCGTATGGTACCCTACCAGCAGTATGAGAGTTTGAGGGAGGAGATGCAGAGGTGGCAGGACCAGTGCAGAGACGTACTCAGATTATTTGAGACTCGAGAGTATGGACCAATGAGGGCGTTACAGCCAGACTATATATTGAGGGAGAGACTCTGCCAGATATATAGAGCAAGTTCCATGGAGATTACTGATTTGAGGTAGGAGGATGTTCGCACCGATGTAGTTTACCGTCGAGCGATGAGGTTGACCGAGGCAGTGTTAGAGGCACTTCAGCAGGAGTTAGGCCGAGTGCTACCTGGATTTTGAGTTTGGCTGACAGCAGGATGTTGTATTATATGTGATATATGTAGATAGATGCAACATAGTATAGTATGACTGGGTTGTATGTGTGTAGCCGCTTATTTTGACTGGTAGTAGTAGCAGTATGAATGATCTAATGTAGACTATTTATGTATCAAGCACTGACACCTGTAGCTGGTGTCATACCTATATATATAATGAACCTTTCCACTTTTTCTTTTATTTTCCAGTCTCTCAAGCATTTATAATTACTTTACTGTTTTACCGTTACATATTTTAAAATGTTGTTTTTATTTACAACCATGTTGTACCATTTATTTTTTCCAAAAACTTTCAATTATTTCCAAGCGATTTACTTAAACATTGAACTATTTTTAATTACTCATTTTTGATACTTTGTAAACTATTTTTTTTTCAATATCAACTATTTAAATTTTGGTTTAATACCATATAAAATTGTTTCTTTATTCATATCACCTGTTTAATAAACTGTTATTAAAAAGAACCATTTGTTCTATCATCAGAACCATGGCACCAAAAAGAAAAACAAGAACCGAGTCGTCTAATGACAATACCGAGGGTCAAAACAACAATAACCCAATGGACCAAATGTTCCAGCTTATGCAATAACAAATTATTTTGATGTAGCAGCAGATACTGTAACACAATTTCAGCAACAAATATTACAGCAAACAGTTCGTCCAGAACCACAAGCACCACCAGCAGTACCTGTAGTTACTTTCAAACAGTTCCAATCGGTGAAACCTCCAGAATTCGAAGGGTCGGCGGATCCTACTAAGGCAAGAGCCTGGTTAAAAGAAACTAAGAATGCCTTTACGTTGGTTAAAGTTGAAGCAGATCAAAAGATGGATTTTGCTAGTTACTTCTTGAAGGAAGAGGCCAATTACTGGTAAAAATCTAAGAAAGCACTGGAAGGAGAGGGTGTAGTGAATTGAAATAGATTTACCGATCTTTTTCTGGAGAAATATTTTCCCCGTTACATGAAAAATCAAATGGAAATCAAGTTTTTGGAGTTGAAGCAGGGAAATTTATCGGTCACGACTATGAAGCCAAGTTCACTGAATTGGCTAGGTTTGTTCCCGAGCAGGTAGATACTGATGAAAAGCGAGCCAAGAGGTTTCATCAGGGATTGAAGCCGTGGATCCGTAGCAGAGTAGCAGTGTTTGAACTGATGACCTATACAGCCATAGTTCAGAAGGCCATGATTATTGAGGGAGAAAGTGAAGCACCCCAAAAGGAAAAGGGACCAGGAAGTTTTCAGAATCTCTCCAATAGAAGGCCAGGGTTCAAGCCCGGGGAAATATGAATTTCAGAAGGATAGAGCAGGGCAACCGGAGGACGGGTAACCGAATCCCAGCCCCAAATCAACAGAAACTCATCCGACTACCCATACCTGACTGCAAAACATATGGGAAGAAGTATAATGGAATTTGTAACAAGCCAAACATCACGTGTTTCAAGTACAAGCAGAAGGGACACTACTCTGGGAATGTCCAAAATGGAAGGCAGAAGTCACTTATTTCCAATACGGAAGAAAAGGACACATCACCAAAGATTGTAGAGGAGCAGCTATAACAGTCAGTGTTCCAAGGGTTTTGGCATTACCTCCGCCAACACAACACAATCAGCCCAGGGCAAGGACTTTTAAAATGTCGATGAAAGAAGCTGTGCAGAGTCCGAACGTGGTTGTATGTACGCTTCCAGTGAATTCTGTAAATGCACAAGTACTGATTGATTGTGGACCTATGAGGTCTTTTGTTTCTGAAGAATTTATTCCTAGGCTATATTGTGAAATTCAACGATTAGATGACATGTTATTCATAAAGTTAGCAAATGATGATCAAATTGCGGTAGATCGAGTGTGTCCAGGTTGTGATATTAAAATAGCGGGATATCATCTCTCAGTTGACTTGATACCTTTCAAGTTAGGAGAATTTGATGTTATTTTAGGAATGGATTGGTTAGCCAGTAATAATGCTCAGATCGATTGCACAAATAAGAAGGTGAATTTAGGAATCGAGGAAAATGAAACAGTAACATTTAAATGCAAAAAACAAAAGCAGTGATTCTTAACGATGATGTAAACGAGGTGATTATTGCGTCAAGGATGTCAAGCCTATTTAGCATATGTAATGGATACGGAAAACAAAAGTCCGAAGATAGAAGATATTCCTGTAGTTTGTGAGTTTCCTGATGTTTTTCCAGATGAACTTCCAAGACTACCTCCGGATCGAGAAATCGAGTTCACTATCGATTTTGCACCAGAAACTGAAATAATTTCAAAAGCTCTGTATCGAATGGTTCCTGTTGAGATGAAAGAGTTAGCAAAGCAATTACAGGATCTTCTCGATAGAGGAATCATAAGGCCTAGTGTATCCCCATGGGGTGCACCAGTGTTGTTCGTGAAGAAGAAGGACGGTAGCATGCGACTATGTATCGACTATCGTGAGCTAAACAAGTTAACTATCAAGAACAAATACCCTTGCCCAGAATCGAAGACTTATTTGATCAACTGGAAGGAGCGACATGGTTTTCAAAAATCGATTTTAAGGCCGGGTTACCATCAATTGAATATCAAGGCAGAAGATATTCCAAAGACTGAATTCCGAACGAGATACGGACACAACGAATTTCTTGTGATGGCGTTTGGACTAACCAATACACCTGCAACATTCATGGATTTGATGAACCGAGTGTTCAAGAAGTACTTGGATAAATTTATCATTGTATTTATTGATGACATCCTGATATACTCGAAGACTGAAGAAGAACATGCAGAGCACCTAAGAATGACATTGGAGATATTGAGAAAGGGAAGGCTTATGCGAAGTTTTCAAAATGTGAATTTTGGCTAAAGGAAGTGCAATTTCTAGGTCACATCATCAGGTAAAAATTCTGAGTAGTTTTAGTTCAGGGTAATTATTTATTTATATTATACTTGTATAGGTTTAGTAAGTAGTTAGCATTAATAATGCCCCAAATCTATGCCCCAGTTTGGAGGGTGTTATAGTTGGTATCACCTGTGACGTCCTCCAAACCCGGGTCAGAAGTTTGGGGTTCACAACACACACACCCAATATATAAACCTTTATATAAAATATTATATGCATTGACCCTTCTTTACACATCCACAGATCACAACAGGTTAAAGTATGAAAACAAGCCACAACCTTAACTTTTATTACATCATACCAAATCCCAACTAGTTTAACTTACAACTGACAATGATACCGTTCTTACAATCTTGCATAACTCATCTACAATATAAAGCTCATGCTAGCTCGATCCAACTTAACCTGGAATCCTAGCTCGCACATTGGACTGGAAATCCTCGTTACCAACAAATTTCCTTTTCAACTGTTGAAAACATAAAAAGGTTTGTAAGAGTGAGCTAACTAGCTCAGCAAGTCATAATAGCAAAAACTGAGATTAAACAATAACCAATTGAAATGATTCAGAAGAATCAAGTTTCTGAATAAGCAATGATTAGAATTGGATATTCACTTTTTATTTTAAAAACCAAGGTTAGGCTGCTGATTAGGCACGCACTAACCCCGAGCAAGGCTCCCGGCTTTGCTCTCTATATATTGGATCCAAGAAACGCATTGACCTATTATGACCACGAATCTGATCCATATTTATAAAATTGTCCAATTCTAAAACAATTCAATATGATAACCAATGTAATTCAATAAGCTATAAATAAATAACATTTATTCTGAAACATAGGGTGATTCGCAAGACCATGAAGGTATAACAAGGAATTCAAAAAGATTGGCTTTCAATCAAGGAAAGAATCAGAAAGTAGAAGACCAAGGGTTCAAGGGTTCCAGGGATTGGTCTTCTGTTAAACAAGGAATAAGGGTTGGTATGTCAAGCAATTCAATATCAGAAATCAGTATGTGGTAGATATGTATTTATGGAGTAGTATCGTATGTGTCTAGTTCATATCTGAGAATTTAACAATTAATGGTTTATGAAGAATAAAGCTTATGGCTCAAGATCAATAAGAATCAAGGTTCAAGATTGAATAGTTTAAAGCGCTTGCAATATAAAACATGATTTATTTTGAATACTAGCGACATGTTATGAGAAAGTTCGAAAATATTTGCAGTATATCTTGAAGAAGGTTCAGAAGTACTTACCTTATCACCGATGATTTCAAACTTTACTTTTACCCATCTAACAGTTTAACTTTTCCATCATTTTCCTTCTCTTTCTATGCCTTGCTTCTATTTATCAATCACTCGCCTTCTCTTTCTATGCTTCGGTTCTATTTACTGATCACTGGCTTTCTTTTCTATGTCTCGTTTACTCTACTAGGAATCACAAGTATCTATCAATATTCGAACTCATATTACCCTAATCGTCACATAGATGTCATAAGCTTTTATCTACCCTTCGTTTCACCCAAATCCGATTTACGGATTTAAAGTTATGACTAAAACAGTCAAACAATAACCACATAGGCATATAACAAATAAATCAGATAGCACGTAGCATATAGCATATAGGATATTCAATTAAAATAATTTTTTAAAGAAGATTTGGGATCAAAATGATTTTCCAGGTATTTATTATGAATTTTTGAACATTTTTCGGAATTAAAACGGGACTCCGAATCAATTTATAATTAAATGATAGGGTTTGAACACCCGAATCTGACTTTAAAACAATTTAATATTAATTATCAAGCCTTGAAAATAAATTTAAATAATATTTTAAAGCTCGAAACTATTTTTTAGAATTTTTAAATCAAAATTAAATAATTAAATCTAATTATTAAATCAATTAAAATTAATTAATAATTAATTTAATTAATTAATCAATCAATAATAAATTAATCGATTAATTAAAATAATTAAAAACTTATTAAAATTCATTAATAAAATAATTTTGATTTATTTTTGAATAAATAAATAATTAAAAAAATATATGAATTTAAAATAGTTAAATAACTATTTTTCTGATTTTTTAAAATAACAGAATATTGTTTTTGAAATGTTTTCAAACAAGAGGGACTGGAATGAAAGTTCTTGCAACTAGGGGGCTAAAGTGCAAAATTACCGTCTTCTCCGATGGTACCGGCGGCGACACCGCCGGCCGGTTCGTTTGTGTCCAGAACATCACCAAACTTAGCAGATTAACAGTTCTTGATACCAGAAGCCTCATCGTTTCTCTGTAACTTGAAATCAACATCTCAGTTGGCCGGAAATTTGACCGGAAGTTTCCAACTCCGGTGAACTTCAAATTTTCGGTGAAGTCGATTTACTCATCCAAAAATAAAACTAATTACATGAATCGTTTCATCTTGAAACGATCTACATGTTGGTGTAACTTGTTTCAACCTAGAATCAACCAAATTAAAAACCCCAAATTTGATTGAAATTATTCAAGAACATTAACCCTAATTTATGAATTTGAGAATCAAACATCAATTTGAACATGCACTACACCATAGAATGCATATAGCAACAGCAAAAAATTTGGCTAAAGGGCTTTTTATGTTGCAGTAGAAAGTATGGCAACAAATATGGAAAATTTTGGTGTTGCATCCGGTGGTGATGCAATAGGGGTCCTATAACAACGTTTTGAGCCATGTATTGCAACAACACAACCTCATTGCAGTAGACAATATTTAGCAACAAAATATTTTTTACAGCAACACAGTAAAATCATTGCAATAGATGTTTTTTTTTGCTAAATAACCAGCTTAAGGCAACATTAACTGGTCCTATTGTAATGAATTTTAGGTCAAATTTAACAAATATTGCAACAAAATTTGAACCAACTGCAATATTTTATGGCTGATGTAATTTTAAATGGTAACGAATTTGGACATAATTGCAACAGTATTTTAAAAAAAATGAAAGGAACTGTTTGTAAAATATACTAGCCAGGCATTTTTTATGCCACAAAACCAAGCAATTGTCATTCAAAAGTACCATGACCAAATTAAAAGCAGCTCTCAGGCTGTCCCAACATCATCCTTACAAACATTCATAATTTAAGTCTATTTGAAAATACCAATAGCTAGCTAAACCAAATTCGCGAGAGAATTTAGTCGCACACAACTAAACCAAATTCGAGTTCGAATTTAACAAAAGAAGCTAGCTATAGAAAACTGCAGATAACTTAAAGATAAATTAAAGTAAACATCAGATGGCCCCTGCAACTTCATCTTCATCTCCATCTGCATCACCATCATCGTCGCTAACTTTTTCTGCATCCTCATAATCATCTTCATTTTCATCAATCTCGGCAGAACTTTAAGCACATAGTTCTTCAACATCGATATTTAGACCAGGATTCAGTTCACCAAGTTTTTCAAAAATCTTCCTTAGCTTCTTCTGCATTTTCTCCTCCATTGCAGCAGCAAGCTTTTCAGTTGCTTTTTCCAGTTCCGAAGAATCTGCTTTTCTCTCTTTTGTCAATTTTTTCTTCGTCTTCCTTGTTATGCCACTCCTTCCAACAAGCCAGTTAGGCCCATGAGCTGCAAGATCAAGATCTGCCATCTCCTCATCCTCATCAGTTGATTCTTGAGGAGTTTTTCCATTTTTCTTTTCCTACGTATAAAATTGAGCAACAAACATTAATTTCAATAAAATACAATTTCTCCTTGTAAAATTTATGAAAAAATAAAGCAGGGCTAATTATTAACAAAAATACTTATAAAATTTGTCATAAAATCTGAAGATGCAATTTATGAGCAAAAATACTTGTAAAATTGGTCAAGAAATATAAAAGTGCTATTTTTACCATCATTTTATGGCCTTTGCGGGTTTTTGGATAAATTGCCTTCTTTGTTTCTTGTGCACGGGCATCTTTACCAATTTTCTAGAATAAAATAAAATGTATCAGTTTCCTTACAAGAAATAAATGAAGGGACTGGTAAACAACAAATATGGGTACGTCATACCATTTCATTACGAATCTGAGCAAAACTAGTGCGCCCAGCAGTATGAGTATCAGTCACATTCTTTCGATTTTTTTTATTTGTTTCAGCTTTTTTCTTGACTGATTCATCACTCCAGTACTTGAGAAGCACCTTGAACAGTTCCACTGGAATATTTGCAGGCCTGCTTTTCATCCTTTCAGCGTCGGTATCAAATTTGGTATAGCATGCACTCTTAACACGAGATTTATATACCCTCCAGTCATCAGCAAGGCTTTTAATTACCCAATCCTTGCCTTCCTCAGGAATTATGTACTTTGTCTAATAAGGTATATAAAAATACGGATAAGAATCAAGAAAGAAGCAACTATTTACGATAAACAAACCAGTATTTTTGTCTAACAAGGAAATGATATGAATCAAGAATTAAAGAAACATTATGATAAAAAAACAGGTTATTGCACAATTTACGTCACTAGAATAAATAATAAGGACAACACAATTTACATAAAATACTGTGTTAAAACACAGAACAAGTTAATTTAGAAAAAAAATACTGAACATGTTTAGTAAAAAACAATTAAAGTGCTTTTTACCTTGATATATTCCCACCATCCATCTTTTATTGCTTCAGGAACTTTAGACCAATTTACATAATCAAGTGGGATGTACAGCCTTGCTATCGTCCCGATGAAACTACTGAATTCAGTAATGACCTTTTTTTCCTTTGACACGGGCTGGAGGTCACGATTTAAATTAATAACCGGCCTTTCATCGAGTCTCCTTGTGAAAACATGATTCATTTTCGTAGGTCCTCTACGCCTTGTACTTTTGGTACTAGATTCACCTACAAAAATAGCCACAAATAAATATGCGTATTCCTGATATAAAAAATAAGACCATTACCTACTATTTGAAACAAACCTATTTCGAAGACACTATCCACAACAGTTTGGAAGTTATTCCTGTCACAATTTTCATCATCATTGACACACATTTGTTGTTCCGCATCTTTTTTATGTTTTTGTAAATCAACAAATGCCTCCATTGTACCAATCCCTTCATTGGAAGGAGGCCTTTGCAAGTGTGTAAGATCAAGAGCAAGTGGCGGGGGAGCTGGTAGTGGCGGGGGGGGGGGGGGTGGTAATATATCTCTATCATTAACCTTGCGAATAATACAAAAAAATAAATTAAATTAAAACAAGAATTAAATTACAACTGAAATCAACTACGTACATGCATATGAAATACACAAAGATAAATTATATTAAAATAATTTCATATACCTCTGTTCTCCCTTCAGTTTGATTTACTGAACATGAACGGGTCATTGGTCTGACGACGACTTCGTTAACCTTTTTAACATTTTTTACTTTCTTTTTTGGCTAAATACACAAAAAATAGTCAACAAAATTGTATGTTCCACAAAAACAAAGGAGTTGTATTTGTAAAAAAATAAACCTGAGGAATAACATGTTCTGCTTCTTCTTCGCTTAAACTATCATGTCCAAAAACATATGCTCGATCAAATTCAGCTTCTGACCAAGGATCTGTAACTATTTTCTTTGCTTTCTTGGTGGATTTCCCAGCAGTAAAGAACTCATATGCCTTCTCCTTCAGTTTATACTTATCAGCTTCTTTTGCATTCGCTTCCATTCTCCTTCTTCTGTTTAGCTCATAATCAACAAGTTTCTTCTAAACCAAGCACCCAATTAATAAACTTAAATATAAGATGACAATAAAGCATACAATGTCATTACACCGGGATAAAAAAATTACCTTATCACCTGCCTTTCTAAGCTTTCTGGTACTGATCTGTTTATCATGTTCTATTTCATTCTCCACCAAAGCTCGTGATTTTATCTTATCAGTTGTCTGTTGGTTAAGATCTTTAATCGTCACAAACTTCCTTTTCAAGGGTAAATCAGCACCTACGATATAAAGACAAAAAAGATATAAACTGTCAGTTCAGTACTCAAATTCATATAAAAAATTATTTGGAGCCAAAATTATTTTACCTTCAAATTGTGTCCTTGGTCTTATGACAACATGTGGTTGTATCTGGGTAGCAGGAACAATAGATGTGTCCACCATATTGTCAAGGTAAATATCCAAGAAAGAACCAAGTTTTACCCCTGCTACAAGATCATCTACATCTTTATCAGTCATCAGTAGTTTTCATCCATCTTCTTTCTTCGCATAAACTCCTCCAATTTCTGTATATCCAAGGTCATCTTTAACATACTCCATCAGTACCGAGAATGAAAATCTATCAGGATCCGCAGCTGTATTAATTGTTGTAGTTGTTCCATTTGTGTATTTGGTTTTTTGAAACTGGCCCTTATGGTGGAACCTGAGGAAAAAATAGTTTTCTTCCATAACCTGAAAATAACATGAACATGAATATTAATTAGTCCCCACATTATACAGATATAAGCAATTACTATCAAGTAACGAGTGAAATATAAAAATTAAATAACAAACAATCAGGAATAAGTTACAACAAACAATAAGTAGTAAATAACAAGTGAACTGATCATCAAATTTTACAAGCAATCAGGAATAAGTTACAAGTAGTGGTACAAAGTTTTTCATAATTAAAAGCAACAGATGAGCATAAAAACAGAAATAAAGAAGTCAGCATGTCCATTCATTCATCATGGTCATCATCATGATCTTCTTCCTCTTCACCGGATGACACATTTTCATTCGGGATGTCATCCCTATGTCAAGTCATATCATCAGTTTGTTTCTGAAATGGGTATTCAAGTTCAGTATCATGCATGGTAGGTCCGCAAAGATCTTCAAGCATATCATCAGTTTCCTCGTCTATTCCATTGTGCTCTTTCGGTAGTTTCTTAACAACAAACCACAAGTTCTTTTCGGTACAATCTTGAATGTAGAATACCTGTTGTACTTGTGTAGCTAGTACAAATGGATCATCCTTTTGACATAATTTACTGAAATTGACATGTGTGAGCCCAAAGCAGTCCTTATCTTTTTGATACCAAATGCACCTAAATAAAACAACCGTAAATGCACCCCAATAATCTACTTCAATAATCTCTTCAATTGCTCTGTAGTAAATAACATCCCCAACTGTTGGATTTTGATCCTTCGAACTCGCAAAACTGGTGCTTAGAGCTGTCAAGATGACACCGCTATTTTGTGTAGTACAGTTGGTATCCCTTTTCCTGGTGTGAAATCTGAATCCATTTATGACATAGCCACTAAATTTTTTCGCTGCTCGTTGAGGCCCTCTTGCCAAATTTGACAATTCCAATGTATTTTCAGTTCTTTTCTCAACCTTAGCCTTTAACTAGTTATGAAATTCTAGAGTATGTGTTCTTTCTTTTTTGTATTTCTTTGTCTTTGCTTCATTATCATATAAAATACGATGATCCCTATAATTTGTACACCAAAATGAAATTAAAATTACCATCTATATTCCTAGTTTAAACTACTATATTAACTTGAACATATAAAGGGAATAAGAACGTACTCGATAAGCTTCTCAATCTCGACATTTCCACTGTTGAATAGTATGTACCGATGAGCATTTATCCAAACATGTTCCGCCAAGTAGAAAGACTTTCCATCTTTGTTTCTCCTCGAACCAATGGGGTATCCAACATTTATGTTCTTCTCAATCTCTGTTTTTCTACTATTAGTTAGAAATCTGGAACAAAATGTCACGCATTCTTCTGCCAGGTACCCTTCTATTATAGACCATTCTGGTTTACTTCTATTTCGGACATATGACTTCAATTTACATAGATATCTCTCAATACCAAACATCCATCTTAGATGCACCGGTCCCCCAAATTCCACTTCCTTACATAAGTGGACTGGATGGTGAACCATGATGTCAAAAAATGCAGGCGGGAAGTTAATTTCTAATTGGCAGAGTATTTCAATAACTTCCTCCTGCAACTTATAAACTTCTTCCAGCTCCAACACTTTTCCGCATATCCCCCAGAAAAATGCACCTAATCTGACTAAAGGTATTGCGACCTCTGGTTTTAAGTTCTTTACAGCAGCAAATTGTAGTAGATACTGGAGTATAAAGTGCGCATCATGACTTTTATAGTCGAATATCTTTTGTTCAGCTACATTTACACATCGACTGATATTAGATGCAGTTCCGTTGGGCAACTTAGCGTCCATGAATAATGTACAAAAGCTTTCTTTTTCTTTTTTTGTCATGTCAAAAGTTGTTGCCCTGATTTCATAGTGATTGTTATCTCCAATTTTAATGGGATGAAGAACCTTTCGAATACCCATTTCCTGCAAATCTTTTTGGGCACTGATATGGTCTTTCGTCTTGCCACCCATATGTAACAAAGTCCCTATTATTTTATCACAGATATTTTTTTCTATATGCATGACATCTAGATTATGTCTAATTAAATTGTCTCTCCAATATGGTAATTAAAAGAATATAGACTTCTTTTTAAATGGACAGTCTGCACCCCTTTTCCTCTTCTTTGCATCTCGTTTCCCAAAATAATTTTCATATCCGTGCAATAATTCTTCAATATCCTTTCCAAATAATGGAGGGGGGCAAACATCAGTTTCAACCTTACCATTAAATCTTTTATTATCAAACCTATGCTTGTGGTCAGGAGGTAGAAATTTTCTGTGGTTCATATAACAGACTTTACGGCTATGCTTCAAATACAATGAAGAAGTACAGTAATGGTAATTCGGACAACCTAACTTACCCTTCGTGCTCCAACCCCATAAAATGGCATACCCTAGAAAATCACTAATGGTACAGAGAAGACTCGAACGTAACATGAATGTTTCATCAGCATAGGCATCGTAGGTTTGTAAACCTACTTCCCATAATTCTTTCAACTCAGCGATGAGTGGCTGCATATATACATCTATATCATTACTAGGGTACACGGGTCCAGGGACTAGTGTCGAAAGAATTAAGTTTTCAGGTTTCATAATCAACCAAGGAGGAAGATTATAATTCACTAGAATAATTGGCCAAGTGCTGTGACTTATATTTATCGATCGATAAGGATTAATCCCATCTGCCGCTAAACCTAACCTGATATTTCGAGGGTCCGCTGCAAAATTTGGATGGTTAGCATCCATCGACTTCCAACCCTCTGCATCGGTCGGATGTCGTAGCTTTCCATCTTTTGTTCTTTCTAGTGCATGCCATGTCATGAGTTTAGAGTAGTCTTTACATATGAATAAGCGTTGGAGCCTTGGTTTCAACGGGAAATATCGTAAGACTTTTGCAGGAACTTTTGACTTTTTTTCTTCTAAGTCAGGAGAAACAGGTGCATCAGTCCTGTTTTTTGGGAGTTTCCATCTTGAAACCCCACAAAATTTGCACTTTGTTTAGTTTAAATTTCCCCCCCAATACAACATGCAATCATTGGGACAAGCGTGTATTTTCTGATAATCAAGACCTAATTCTCTAATCATATTTTTGGCCACCTTAAAAGAAGAAGGCAGATTTACATCAGGAAATGCCTCCTTTATCAACTTCAGAATACCGCTAAAGGCACCCTCAGTAAAACCATGAGTGCACTTTAATAAGTAAAGTTTCACTACAAATCCTAAAAGAGTAAATTGTTCACACCCCAGATACAAAGGTTGTTTCCCTTCCTCAACAAGCTTATAAAACCTTTTTGTTGTGTTATTCATTCCATTCCTAACTCTACTTTCATCACGAATCATTTTATCAAAATCTTCACCTAGGCCCATACCACTATCACAATCCATCTCCTGATCAACTTTTTTAAACTTAGGGGTTGACACTTCGTATATACAATTAACAAACGATGGACACAGACTGTTACTAACAAGATGGTCATACACATCTTCTTCAGAAAACCAGAAACGATTACTACAATCTTTGCAAGGGAATCTTAGTTCAGATCCTGTGGCAAAATTATCGAAAGCATTTTGTATAAAATCTGTCACCCCATTACTATAGGCCTCACTGTACTTTGGAAGTGAAACCCAAGTCATATTGATTGTTCACAAACCTATTTTCTACACAAAAAAAAGAAACAATGGACATACATCATAAATTATATAATCATAATTATAAAATCTCAATTATAAAATGAGATTTTATCAATACAAGCCTAACCATTCCTAATTAAAATTCATATTGAAAGATCTCATAGTTATAAACTAAATCAAAAAATAAATAAACAAAGTTATAATCAATGACAACATAGTCAGTACTCATAGAATAATCATAAAACAAAATCCCTAATTAAAATTATACACAACCGATTAAACAAAATAACTAAAACAAAAAAATAGAACATGCACAATCGATTAAAATGTATTTTGAGGATAAGAAACAAGATTGAACATAGAAAACACAATCAATTAAGATTTGAAAAAAGAACAATCACATGGTATTTTGTAGTCAAACTTATAATCGATTTAGGGAAAAAGATTTGAAGCAAGGATCTGTGTTTTACCTTTTTGGAGCTTCAAACTTCTACGAGCTGTGTTTCTCCTCAGATTCTCCTCAGATTCTCCTCTCTTCGAGCTGTGTTTATGAGCTTTGTTCTTCTTCCAGCTGTGTTTACTTTGTTTGAAAATATAATGTCCAGCTGTGTTTACTTTGTTCTTCTACGAGCCTCTTTTGTTTTTTTTTATTTTATTTTGGGAAGCCCGACAAGTCTTTTAGTAAAATCCCGCCCAAAACAGTTTCAGAAGCCCGCCATTTATTTGGCTAATTTTTCTAATGTACTGCAACGCCTAACAACTCTTGTTACAATAGATAGCTAATTGTTAACCTTTTTCTTTTTTTGCACTTCAATTGCAGTAATTTTAAAAGTCCTTGCAATATATATACAATGGTCTACCAATTGCTACATCATTTCTCAAATTTTTAGAAATGTGGTTGCCATAGTCATTCTATGGTGTAGTGATTTTATTGAACTCCAAATCACTCATATAATATACCAAAATGACCAGGAAGAAAAGATCTACATGATTCTAGTATCAAATCATATTAACAACATCAATAAATTTTTTTCATAATTTAATCTTTAATAAATTTGAAATAAAACAATTAAATAAGAAAAATACCTTGATTCTTGCACAAAAACATATGGTGGATTCAGAAAGGGTTTTTCGAGAGCTTCAATTTGATATATTACACGCCCAAATCGGAGTTCGATGACGCCTTCGTACGTGGGTTTGATTATGAAGAACGGGATGTTTTTAGGGTTTTTCTCTGTAAATTCCATATTTTTACTAATCGATTATGATTGTACGAATAAAATGAAATAATAAAAGGGCTATATATATTTATGGAATATTGGTTCGTGTTGGATCATTTTGGATCGATAAATTAGTTACTTAGCCGCTAAGTAACTGCAAAAAACGATCCGATTTAATACCTGTATTGGATAATTATCCAAACCGGGCTTCTTATAAAACACTTTATATAAAAATAACGTAATAATATCCCGTCTTTTAAGAATACGGGTTTTGTTGATTCACCGAAATGAGTATCGTATCGAAAATCTTGCGGGGGGCCATGCATGGGTCAAACCGTAATCCGGATCGAAAAAGTCAAAACACAGAAAATGTCCGAAATTATCAGATTAGGTTAGAAAGGAGTTTTCGGAAGAGTTTGGGGTTGTAAAAACGTAAAAACGGTTGAAGTCGGACGACTCCGGGCTTTATAAAATAATTTTTTAATTATTCAGAAAAGATTTATTAAATCTGTAAATCATTATAAAAATCATATAACGATCCAAAAATTACCAGAAAAATACCACAATTGTCTATATTTTATTCTAGACAATAAAATTAACATACCTATACTTTATCACATATAAACATCCACATATCAACACCAATCATCAGATAATTCACTAAAAATCACATAATAATCACATAATAAGTATTTATTGATAAAAGTAATTACACGCTATATGCCGGATATTACATCCTTCCCCCCTTAAAAGGTTCCTGTCATCAGAATCACTCTAAGGATCAGATAATGATACATTCAAGTATCTCACTTCCGTCTTCTCAGGTTGATCCCTTAACCTTACAACTCTTTATCACTTTAACTCGTAGCATCAATCATTACTTAACAACCTCTCACTGATATCATATTCTTTTAGTCGCTCATATAATTCAATTTAAGTCCCCATTTTATATATACGATGGTGCTTAATTACTTTTCCTGAATATACACACATAACACTTTATGAACCTGCTATATATGTGGCGGTGAAGCCAACCCACTTATACTTATCTTGCCTATTTACTGTTTCAAAAGGACCGGCATAATGCCTATTTATCCTCTTTTCTTTTTAATTCTAGTAATTCATGCTCATGAACATTTGCAATAGTTACTGGTTATTGAACCCCATTCCCACATGTTTCTCTAGTCAATTAACTTAGTTTATAATCGCTACCAATCACATTCGAGGCTCCTTAATCGTTCTCTTAATCTTCTCGTCCATCTGCGAATGATATACTGAACCCATGGTGTATTCGATTTTAAACGTTCTCGAAATTATTCCAGAGTTAAGGATTAAAAAGAAAATCTCGATTGAATATGATTGACGCACAAACTTATCACCATATATTATTTTCCTTGAATCAAAATCGAGTATATTTATTTAGCGAAAATCTCTTACTATTTAGAAGAAAATATACTAACCTGGGGGCATCACCGGTATATTCTAACCCATATTATCTTTTATTTTGGTTATAAGAAGTTTTCATATGAAACTGACTACAATGCTCTCCTTGATGTCTAGTCACATGTAACGTTTATTCTTTCTTTGTGCCATACTATCAGAAAGTCTTCTTTGACACCTATGTCTCGTATCATATTCTCGGAGTAGCTTAAATCCCTTTGAGTTATCATAGCCAAATTCCTATCCTTTAGTTCCGCCTTACTTAATGCCCGTTCATCTAGGATTGATTAATAGTATCCTGGTTCGACATAATTCATCGTATTTTGAATACTCCTGTCAAATCTCACATCAAACAATATTGATCATTTACAATAAATTTCTGGATCTGATGACGTACCACCGTTTCTTTAAGCAGCAACTAACCTACTTATATATTCGACAAATTGTTTATTAATAACAGAGAATGATTAGGTTTGGATAACTAATCAATAATGATGCAATTAATGCTTTCCTCACCTTAGGTTCTCAGGTGACATCACTCTGACGTTTCTTGGCGAAATATATCCATTTAGTCTTTGATGTCCCGCCTTAACTCCTTGACACATGTAATATTTGCTAATTTATTTCACAATTTCTCTCTTCATATCTGGCCACCATTAATTTTCCTTTAAATCTCTATACATATTGGTACTCCATGGATGGATTGAATATCTTGAGTTGTGAGCTTCTTATAAAATTTCATTCTTCAATTTTGTCACTGGTGGAATCCCAAATTCTGGAATAAAATCTGGGAATACCTTGATCATCCTTTTGAGTATATATATATATATTTTCTTCTAATGATTAATATCTTGATCCATTATTTCCATTGACATTTCTTTACCTTCTCTCGTAATTCTGGCTGAAAATCATACTATACATCTTTGGATTGTTAGGCTTGCAAACTCTGACTTCCAATTCCAACTTTTGAAATTCCTTGTATAATTCTTCTGATACTATCAACACGTTCAGTCCTTCCTTTCTACTTAATGCATCTGCTACTATGTTTGCTTTTCCTGGGCGATAGTTAATCATGTAGTCATAGTCCCTGCTCAACTCCAGCCATCTTTGTTGTCTTTCATATTACTCATATCTTACCTATATCCTGGCATCTTATAAAGTTTCTTTATCACCTTTTTAATTCCACTTCCTTTCTTATTTCCGTTCTTCATTCTCATAGCTCCTTCGAAACCGAACTCTTGACATTAATACTCATTTTGCTATCATATCAAATTAGATATTAATATGAACTTTGATGCTCACAACATCCCATTCTGAAGTAAACATCAATCATCTATATTAATACCACTTTCGATATTTTACAACAACCTAAGTATCAACATTAATCGGAAACTGAATTAAAAATGTATCTCACACTTTATCCAAAACAGAAATACTTGACAAATCATTTATTATATGATTATCAAAACAATTTAGAAACAAGACGTCCTTTGATAAAACTTTGTTGTAGATGATAGAATCTCCTTGACTGTCTAATAAAATCCATATTGGTGTGATTATTAATCTCTTCTTTATTTCACCTCCCTTCTTCCTTTCCTTCCTTCTCTTTGCTCTATCTTCAATCTTTAGTTCTTGAAAACATTTTTCTCACTTGTCCATACAAATAAATTTTTATTTCTTTTATCTAGTATAAAGGCATATTCATCCAAGTAAAGCCTCAAGCACTTGCAGCAACTTCTGAATTCTACCGGTGTCCATACCTTCTCCAAATTCCTCATTGCTTTGATTTCGGATTTGAAAGTCACATCAAAATATGACTTAATCTAATTGGAATCGATTTCCATCAAACTGACCATTAATTGGTAAAATTAACCAATTAACTCACTTAATTGATCAATTGCCCCAAGTGATGACTAGCTAAATGAAATCAAAGACCAATTATATATAGTCAGATTGACTGTAACAATCTCTTTCAAGAGCCGAGATCACAATTATCTGGAGTATCAACATGAATATCAATAACACACGGGAGTATACTTTCCATTTTTAAGAGTAGGGTATTTTCCGAAAAATTTGGGCAGCATCTCCTTTATATTATGGACTACCAGTCGGGCTCAAGCCGACACCAACAATCAATCTAATAACCAACAATTAACCCTCAAATATACCAATCCACTTCCACTTTCTAAACTCACCATTTCACCACCTCATGTAATATTAATCAGTACAACCCATGTCTCTAGTTCAACTTAAGATTATAGCGAACAATTCTTATTATACCATACTTTTTTCTCATATTTTCTGATTATAACCTAATATCACTACTGAGTACAATTATAAATTATTCTATAATTCTTCTAGTTCATGTTTCAATTCAAGCTCTCCAGTTAACAATTTATCCATTCTTGAAAACATACACTTATTCTCATTAGTCAACTTGTTCAACTTCCGATAACCAGCACGTGGTCATAACCAACACTCGTGTAATCTTGTGAAAGAATTCAATTGGTTTTAAAGCATTGCATCTTAAAAATTGTTGCAGTCAAACCACCATACCTTCATCTCCCCCTATGTCTTTCCATACTGAACCTTCTTTGCTGACCCAGTTATAAGCATCAAATTTACCATAATTCACTTACTTGAGTGGGAAAGCCCAACCATCCCTTGATGAACACACTCAAAGTTTATCCGTAACTAGCATTTCTTCGATCTTGAATCTTCATGACAAATATCTCGCACATGATTGAGGTATGCTTCATCTTCATAACATATTAATCGAGTATCTGGTTATTATTAAGAATTTCTTCATTCGTTTCCGTTGTCCAGTTAATCATTTGCCTTATCCGATATACGCAGCTTGACTTTCTTATTCCTCTAGTTAATTTACCTCATACGTTTGCTAAGTACTTCAATTCACGCCAAAATCTCATACTCGAAACGTATCGTGCATATAGATTTCCGCCTTTGATTTGATGTCCTCGTACAACCACGTCATTGGCATAATTATTCTTCTCTGTACGTATATGTCCGTCATTTATTGGCTTGCAATTGTCCACATAACTCCCTCTGTTATACGGGTTCATTTCACTTCCTTTTACGACATTCATAGAATAGATATTACATAAGAAGGAATTTGTGTATATGATTCTGATTGGAAACTTTTTGGTAAGGGATAAGAGTACAAGGAGACAATCAGAAGGATTCATGAATCAACAAATCATGACTGAAGAAGAAAGAATGAACAATGATTTAGATAGGAATGAGACAACCATATTTGTACTCAAGATGGCCAGTCTTTTATATTATATAGCACACAGCACATGGTTAGGTGGCGTCCCACCAGACTCTTTGTCATTTCGGAAAAGCGTCACACCATAACACTGCTTGTCCCAATCAGAAAACAATATTTTGAAAAAGGAATGATTTAAAAGGGATTCAACAATCACCTTATAGAGCTGATCATGAAAGAAGTTCACACTTTACTCTATATTTGTAAGGATTATAGGAAAAAATGATATCATTGGTTGTCATCAACATTTCATATGTTTACAGATTCAACGCTTGTCCAATTAATAGATCCCATTCTGAGTCATATATAAACTTTAGAAAGTTGTTAGAAATGCTTTCTTGAATCGATCATTAGAATAATTTCCCATTTATTAGGTCTTGTATCTTTAGCGTCACGCTTCCACATTCAATATTTCTATAATTCGACCCTATTGCACTATTTACGAGATTTACAATCACAACTTCAATTCCACTTACACTTCTGATCATTCAACATATCCACTCATTTTCCTATAACATTCTTCCTTTAGAAAGTCTGGAGATTTCCTTAATCTTCTTTGCTCGTACTCGGCTTCTCGTGAATCGACGTATTCTTCGAACTCTAATCATCTCAGAAATTGGATGAACAGTTTCTCCGTATATTAGTTCTGACGTTAAATTTATCAGACAAGATTTGCACTCTTCTGTTAGGAATAAACAAATCTTCTCCGTAATAGCGGGTCCACTTGGTCTTCTAAACGAACCATATTAACTTCTAGAACAAGTATTCTTCTGGATAATCTGAATCTTATAACAAACCAGAAACTCAAGTAGTAGTTTGATAACCAAGTTTTTAAAACTTGTTTTGTTTAAAGGACTTTTAGAAAATTTTGTGAAGGAAAATTTCTTTTGAAAACTATTTAAAATTTTAAAAATCTTACACTGGTCGTCATTACTATATGAGTTGGTTGTAGTCCTTTTTAATAATTTCAAGGTATCAAATCAGGGAAGCAATCAGATAAGAGCCCATTCAATTTTATATATCTTCTACCCCTTATTGGGTCCATTTTTCCTTTATTGGTCAACAAAACTCCAGTTACTGTTGCATACTATCTTATTCGTAACTTCACTTCTAGTCTTCCATACTGGTAGCATTCCCATCATCATCTTTTACGATTACTAAGTATAACAAATCAATCCAGCAATCATCAGATTTATTTTATAACACAAGGTTGATTTATATCACATTACTACTATTTGTATCATATTTGATCATAACATCATCATCTAATTTTCAAAAAAAACTCTCGATTTCCGATCCTCTCAAATTTCTTTAAAGATCCATCTAGCTCACTCCACAAGATAATCGTGGGTGGTATACTCATTAGTAGCTCCATATAACCTGGTAGCAACTATCCTTTGGAATAACTAAATTCTTTCTCTAGGTTCCTTTCCACTCTTCTTAATACCTCGTATACTCACCATATGTTGTAGCTCTCGAATCCATCCTCATAGGTGTTGTTACTTCATAAGATGAGTTTTAAATGGATGTTATAGAACAGGTGTAGAGTAGATAGAAAAGATGCACCCACAGTTGAGTATCCGGTAGAACTAGAATCAGCATGTGGGGGGATTCTCGAATAGGTAGTCTCGCATCAAGGGATGAGATAATAGCTAGAAAAGGTGTGACTGTCGCAACAAGAGGTGATATGGCTAACACTAGTGGAAGAGCAGGGCGTGAATCAGATGAGGGTCCTTCACCTGAGTGCTCCAAATGATCAGACGATCCCTAGATAAAAGAATCTGCAATTACGGCTATTTGACAATCGTGTTGCTAGATAAGAATCTCGAATCTCATCACGAATAATACCAAAGCCTACTATTTAGTCGCACTCAACCTCTCGACGTTCTATCTTTCTATTTTATAATCCTAATCCTAACCCTCTATCCATTCCCGACTATTTAAGCTTGTTTCAATGACTTATAACCTGTAGCTCTGATACTAACATGTGATGCCCTCAAAACCCGGGGCAGAATTTTGGGGTTCATAACACACACACCTAATATATAAACCTTTATATAAAATATTATATGCATTGACCTTTCTTTACACATCCACGGATCGTAACAGGTTAAAGTATGAAAATAAGTCACAACCTTAACTTTTATTACATCGTACCAAATCCCAACTAGTTGAACTTATAACTGACAATGATATCGTTCTTACAATCTTGCATAACTCATCTACAATATAAATCTCCTGCTAGCTCAATCCAACTTAACCTAGAATCCTAGCGCGCACACTGGACTGGGAACCCTCGTTACCAACAAATTTCCTTTTTAACTATTGAAAACATAAAAAGGTTTGCAAGAGTGAGCTAACTAGCTCAACAAGTCATAATAGCAATAACTGAGATTAAACAATAACAAATTGAAATGATTCCGAAGAATCAAGTTTCTGAATAAGCAATGATTAGAATTGGATATTCACTTTTCATTTTAAAAACCAAGGTTAGGCTGCTGATCAGTCACGGACTAACCCTGAGCAAGGCTCCCAGCTTTTCTCTATATACTGGATCCAAGGCACGCATTGGCCTATTATGACCACGAATCTGGTCCGACCACGAATCTGGTCCATATTTATAAAACTATCCAATTCTAAAACAATTCAATATGATAACCAATGTAATTCAATAAGCTGAATCATAAATAACTTTATTTTGAAACATAAGGTGATGCGCAAGACCATGAACGTATAACAAGGAATTCAAAAAGATTGGCTTTCAATCAAGGAAAGAATCAGAAAGTAGAATCAGAAAGTAGAAGACCAAGGGTTCAACAATCAATGGTTTATGAAGAATAAGGCTTATGGCTCAAGATCAATAAGAATCATGGTTCAAGGTTGAATATTTTAAAGCGCTTGAAATATAAAACAGGATTTATTTTGAATACTAGCGAAATGTTATGAGAAAGTTCAAAAATATTTACAATATATCTTGAAGAAGGTTCAGAATTACTTGCCTTATCACCGATGATTTCCAACTTTACTTGTACACATCTAACAGTTTTACTTTTCCATCACTTCCTTCTCTTTCTATGCCTTGCTTCAATTTATCAATCACTCATCTTCTCTTTCTACGCTTCAATTCTATTTACTAATCACTGGCTTTCTTTTCTATGCCTTGTTTACTCTGCTAGGTGTCACAAGTATCTATCAATATTCAAACTCATATTATTCTAATCGTTATATAGATGTCATAAGCTTTTATCTACCCTTCATTTCACCCAAATCCGATTTACGGATTGAAAGTTATGACTAAAACAGTCAAACAATAACCACATAGGCATATAACAGATAAATCAGATAGCACGTAGCACATAGCATACATGATATTCAATCAAAATAAATTTTCAAAGAAGATTTGGAGTCAAAATGATTTTCCAGGTATTTTTGTATCAGAGCAACTATAACATCCCCAAATTCGGGGACAGGATTGGGTGTTTGATAAGTGGCATTTTATACCACTTAGAACATCTTATAATGGCTTGAATTGATGTCTTGAAATCAAGTATTTTATGTATTTGATGCATTTTTCTAGTGTTTGTGTATTTCAGGGTATAACTTGCGTAATTAGGGAAATTTCATCATAATAAGCCTAGGGTAGTACTTGGAACCAGTTGCGGGGAGTTGTGCGAAGAAATCAGCAAAATCAGGAGCAAAAAGATGATTTTTCTAGAAGCTGTGCAGGCGCCTGCCTGGGATATGCAGGCGACCGCCTGGAGATGCAGGCGCCCACGTGGGAACTGAGGCGGCCGCCTGGGGTCATAAATTTAGAATCTGGATTTTCTAATTTGAGTTCTATTGGGCTTCTAAAGGTGTTGTTTCTTGTGGACTTCTATATAAGTAATCTTGGGAGACGTTTCACAATAACAAGTATCAACAAGCAACAAGTAAGGAGCAAGGAGAGAACATTAAGAAGACCATTTTAGCACACCGCAATGAAGAAGAGGAAGCATTAATTATCTTGTGATTCTTTTATTCGTTGTAACAGTGGATGCTAGTTTTCTTTATTTTGAACCTTAATACTCTGGTGACGTACTCTGGTTTTAATAAGTATGTTTATTAGTTTATATTATTGTGTGATTATCATGTTTTCATATGAACCCATGGTGACGATGAGTTCTATCATGGGCTAATCGTGATCATGGGGTCGTAGCGGATTTACTATGGATTTCTTTAGTTAATTGTTTAATACCTTGGTATGTGATGATTGTATGATATCTAGCATAGGTTGTGCTTATTCGTCTTATGTGGGTCGCGAACATATAAGATAGCCTGTTAATCTCTTGTGAAGCGACAGTGAATCTTGAGATTTAGAACTTGCCATGCTAGCATAGGTTCATGTATTGTGTCCATGATTTGTGGGTATCTCTAACCATTTTACTTGCCCTGTGTAATCATAATGAATAACTTGCGCTTAAATCGTTATGTTGTCAAATTCTGTAGACATATAGGGTCTCAACATAATTGATGCCTATTCAACTTCTATCTTAATTGTGGATGCTTGGTAGAATGGTACTTGTGCAACAAAAGTTGGCTTTTATCAGTTTCGTGTTGTTCGATTAATATCATCACCGTTACATGCTAAGGGTAATAACAATAAATATTGAATGAAGGAGTAATGAAGTTATAATCTCATGTGTGTTTAATGTTATTAATTCAAGTGTTAATTTAAGTGTTTTATTCTCGTAGTTAATAGTAGTTAATAATTAGTTAATCAACCTTAGGTGTTATTGTCTTAACATTGAGAAGTAATCATACATTGGTGAGTAAGTATTAATTGAACATAATTAGTCAGAGTCTCTGTGGGAACGAACTAGAAATCATTCTACATTACTTGCGAACACGTATACTTGCGTGAATTATTAGCGCATGCTTTGTGCCTAACAAGTTTTTGGCGACGCTGTCGGGGACTCGGTGTTAATTTGTTTAGTTTATGTACTTGCCATCAGTGGTCATTAGGACTCATTGATTAAGACTTGTTACTTATTATTTCTGGTTATGTTTCAGGTACTCTAGCGAGCGTTTATGCAAACACGTTCTCGCACTCGCAAAAGGACTCTGGATACGGCTAAGGAGACAGATTCACTTCTTGACATTCTGGAGAAGTTAGATTTTGAAGATTCGGATAAAGAAAGTGAAAAGAAAGAACCGGTAATCATGGGTGATCGTATAGTTCCGGCAGATCCAACTCTTATGGACTTTTCTCGGCCTAAAATTGATGACATTCTGTCAAGCATCATTCATCCGGCTATTCAGGCCAATACTTTCGAAATTAAGTCGGGCACTATTCAGATGGTGCAGAATTCTGTTTCTTTCAGAGGTGCCACGACTGAAGATCCCAACATGCATATCAGGAAATTTGTCGAGATCTGCAATACTTTCAAATATAATGGTGTTACTGATGAGGCTATCAAGCTGAGGCTTTTCCCATTCTCTCTGAGGGATAAAGCTAAGGACTGGTTACATTCTCTACCAGCTGGGTCCATCACTACTTGGGAAGATCTTGCGTAAAAGTTTATGGTGAAGTTCTATCCAATGGCCGAGATTGCAGCTATGAGGAGTGCTCTTACTCAGTTTACACAAAAACCAACAGAATCTATGTGCGAAGCTTGGGAGCACTATAAGGAGATGTTGAGAAAGTGTCCACATCATGGTATGCCTGACTGGATGGTGATCACTGGGTTCTACAATAGTTTGGGGGCCCAATCTCGGCCCATGCTCGATGCAGCTGCTGGAGGCGCCTTGTGGGCCAAAAGCTATACTGAGGCCTATAATCTCATTGAAACTATGGCTGCAAACGAGCATCAAAACCCAACTCAAAGGATGATGCCTGGGAAGGTAGCAGGTATTTTGGAAGTTGATGTAGCTACATCTTTTGCAGCGCAGCTCCAAGCGCTATCTATGAAGGTCGATTCTTTAGCCAACTATGGAGTCAATCATATAGCTATTGTCTGTGAGATTTGTGCAGGTTCTCATGCTACGAATCAGTGTTCTCTTGTTAATGAATCTATTCAGTATGTGAACAATTATCAGCAACCGCAGTAGCCTGTGCCAGCTACTTATCATCCTAATAACAGAAATTATCCCAATTTCAGCTGGAGCAACAATCAGAATGTTGTTTAACAACCATATCAGCAAGCTGTAAGTAAAGAGTTTAATCCAACTAGATTCCAGCAACCTCAACAATATGCTCAAAGGAAATCATATCCTCAACAAGGAGGTATTGCTCCACCTTCTAGTGCTTATTTCAAGGAGCTAAACTTGTTGTGCAAAGGTTAGGCCGTTTCTATCAAGACCTTGGAGAATCAAATCGGTCAAATAGCCAATGCCGTGCTCAATCGTCAACCTGGCACACTTCCCAGTGATACTGAAGTGCCAAACAGGAAGGAAACTAAAGAGCAAGTCAAGGCTGTTACCTTAAGGTCTAGAAAAGTTGGTGATGCTGACAAAGCAAAAGATGGAGAAGCTGAAGTTGTAGATGAAGACGAGAAGCAATAGGAGAATGATGGGGAACCAAGGAAGATTAATGTTGAACACACTATGACTGAGGGTAATACAGGGGAGAAACAGCTCTATCCTCCACCACATTTTCCTAAGAGATTGCAAAAACAAAAGCTGGATAAGCAGTTTGGTAAGTTTCTGGAGGTGTTCAAGAAACTTCACATCAACATAACTTTCGCTGAGGCTTTGGAGCAAATGCCTAGTTATGCGAAATTCATGAAAGGTATTCTTTCAAAGAAGGTAAAACTGGATGATCTTGATTCCGTTGCTCTAACGGAAGAATGCAGTGTTGTGCTGCAACAAAAATTACCTCCAAAGCTTAAAGATCCAGGTAGCTCCACCATTCCTTGCACCATTGGCAAGTTGTCATTCGATAAGTGCCTTTGCGATTTCGGAGCAAGCATCAATCTGCTGCCATTTTCTATCTTCAAAAAGCAGAATTTGCCTGATCCACAACCCACGTACATGTCTCTACAATTGGCTAATCGTTCTATTACATACCCACCAGGCACTGTGGAGGACGTGTTAGTAAAGGTGGCTAAGCTCATCTTTTCTGCAGACTTTGTCATTCTGGATTTCGAGGAAGATAAGAAGATTCCCAAAATCTTGGGAAGACCTTTCCTGACTACGGGTCGTACCTTGATAGATGTGCAAAAAGGTAAACTTACTATACGGGTGCAAGATCAGGATGCAACATTCAATGTAATGAAATTCCCTACAGAAGATGAGGAGTGCTTCAAGGTGGATTTGATTGATTCTGCAGTAACTTCAGAACTTGATCATGTGCTAAGGTCTGATGCCTTAGAAAAAGCCTTATTGGGGGAATTTGACGGTGAAGATGAGGAAGGCAATGAGCAACTACAATAGTTAAATGCTTCTCCTTGGAAGTGAAAGCTAGACATGCCAGTTGAATCTCTTGGTAATACTGATCTCAAGAATGTTGAGGGAAAACTCAAACCATCTATTGAGGAAGCACCTACTTTGGAGCTTAAACCATTGCCTCAACACTTGGGGTATGGTTTTTAGGTGATGCATCTACTTTGCCTGTTATTATTGCATCTGACTGTTCAGGTAGTGATGAGGACAAGCTTTTGAGGATCTTGAGAGAATTCAAATCGGCCATCGGATGGACTATAGCAGATATAAAAGGGATCAACCCTTCGTACTGCATGCATAAAATTCTGCTAGAGGAAGGTAGCAAGCCGACTGTTGAGCAACAACGAAGACTTAATCCTATCATGAAAGAAGTGGTGAAGAAGGAAATTCTAAAGTGGCTGGACGCAGGAATCATATATCCTATTTCTGACAGTTCTTGGGTGAGCCTTGTGCAATGTGTACCTAAGAAAAGAGGTATTACTGTGGTAGCAAATGAGAAGAATGAGCTCATCCCCACTTGAACAGTCACAGGATGGAGGGTATGAATGGACTATAAAAAGTTGAATAAAGCCACGAGGAAGGATCACTTCCCTCTTCCATTTATTGATCAGATGCTTGACATGTTGGCTGGTCATGAGTATTATTGTCTTCTGGATGGCTATTCGGGTTACAATCAGATTTGCATTGCACCAGAAGATCAAGAAAAGACTAATTTCACTTGTCCATTTGGCACGTTTGCTTTTTGCAGAGTTTCTTTTGGCTTATGTGGTGCACCTGCCACTTTTCAGAGATGCATGATGGATATATTCTCTGATATGATTGGAAATAATGTCAAAGTGTTCATGGACGACTTCTCCGTCTTTGGACATTCGTTTAATAAATGTTTGCATAATCTCCGTTTGGTGCTCAAAAGGTGTGTGGAAACTAATTTGGTGCTCAATTAGGAAAAATGTCACTTCATGGTGCAACAAGGCATCATTCTTGGGCATAAGGTCTCTAGCAAGGGCCTTGAGGTGGATAAAGCGAAGGTGGGAGTCATTGAAAATCTTCCGCCACCTATTTCTATGAAAGGAATCCGTAGTTTTCTTGGTCATGCGGGTTTTTATCGGCGTTTCATCAAGGACTTCTCTAAGTTATTTAAGCCGTTGTGCAACTTGCTCGAGAAAGATGTGCCTTTCAAATTTGATGATGAATGCTTGGCAGCATTCAAGACTCTCAAGAAGAGTTTAATAACTGTACCAGTTATTACGACACCTGATTAGACAGAACCTTTTGATATGATGTGCGATGCAAGTGATTATGCAGTGGGAGCAGTTCTTGGGCAGTGCAAGAATAATATCTTCCATGTGGTTTAATATGCTAGTAAGACGCTAAATGGAGCTCAAATGAACTACACCACTACTG
The DNA here is from genome assembly GCF_009905375.1 of Apium graveolens. Classification (NCBI taxonomy): domain Eukaryota; kingdom Viridiplantae; phylum Streptophyta; class Magnoliopsida; order Apiales; family Apiaceae; genus Apium; species Apium graveolens. Next base: position 185,312,827 of record NC_133652.1, on the reverse strand, counting down.
AGAAGGAGCTCTTGGCTATAGTTTTTGGTTTTGAAAAATTTCGATCTTATCTACTTGTGACAAAGGTGACAGTATTCACTGATCATGTTGACATTTGCTATCTGGTCTCAAAGAAGGATTCGAAGCCTAGACTTATTCATTGGGTGCTCTTGCTATAAGAATTTGAGTTAGAGATCAAGGATAAAAAAGGTATTGAAAGTCAAGTAGCTGACCATCTTTCTAGATTGGAGAATCCCGATTCTACTTCACATTATAAGACATTGATCAACGAATCTTTTACGGATGAGCAGTTGTTCGCAGTTCAAAAGGAAGAGCCATGGTTCGCAGACATTGTGAACTATCTTGTCAGCAATATAATGCCTCCTAATATGAATGCGGCTCAAAAGAAGAAGTTTCTGCATGAGGTGAAGTAATACATGTGGGATGAACCATATTTGTTTAGAAAAGGAACTGACCAGATCATCAGGAGATGTATCCCATTCTGTGAGACGGAGGGGATATTACGAGACTATCATTCCACAGTTTATGGTGGACATTATGGTGGTGAAAAGACAGCAGCTCGTATTCTTTAAGCAGGTTTTTCTGGCCTACGTTGTTTAAGGATGAACATCAGTTCATTTTAAGGTGTGATCATTGCCAAAGAGTTGGGAATCTTACTAGAAAGGATGAGATGCCTTTAAATGTGATGCTTGAAGTTGAGGTCTTCGATGTTTGGGGAATCGATTTCATGGGACCATTTATCTCGTCCTGCAATAATCAGTACATCTTGCTGGAAGTCGATTATGTCTCAAAATGGGTAGAAGTCAAGGCTTTACCGACGAATGGTGCAAGGGTAGTGTTGAGTTTTCTTCATAAGCAGATATTCACAAGGTTTGGAACGCCATGAGTTATCATAAGTGATGAGGGGTCGCATTTCTGCAATCGTAAGTTCACTTCTATGATGTAGCGCTACAATGTGAATCATCGCATCGCTACTGCCTATCATCCGCAAACTTATGGTCAAGCTGAAGTGTCTAATAGAGAGATCAAGCGCATTCTAGAGAAAGTTGTTTGTCCGTCAAGGAAAGATTGGTCTTTGAAGCTCGATGAAGCTGTTTGGGCTTATAGAACAGCATACAAGACTCCACTTGGGATGTCCCCGTTTCAACTAGTCTATGGTAAGGGATGTCATTTACCTGTGGAGCTTGAGCATAAGGCTTATTGGGCATTGAAGAAGTTGAACTGTGATCTAGATGCAGCTGGGAAGAAGCGAATGCTTCAATTAAATGAACTTGATGAATTTCGACTTCAATCGTACGAAAACAACAAAATGTACAAGGAAAAAGTTAAAAGGTGGCACGACAGGAAGTTATCTCCTAAGTTATTTGTGTTGGGGTAACAAGTTCTTCTATTCAACTCTCATCTCCAACTTTTTCCTGGAAAGTTGAAATCAAGGTGCTTTGGACCATTTATCGGCAAAACTGTGTTTCTACATGGAGCGGTGGAGATTTTTGAGAACGATCCGGGCCAAGCATTCAAAGTAAATGGTCAGAGATTGAAGCACGATTATGGGTATATGGAAAACCGGGAAGTGGTTAGTGCCATTTTATTGTCAACTTGATCGAACTACTCTACATCAAGCTAATGACGTAAAAGAAGCGCTTCTTGGGAGGCAACCCAAGATATGAGACCATAGGAACCCTTAGAATTTAGTACCCTATCCAAAAACCCAAAAAAAATATCAGAAAAAACTGGCTGAATTTTATTTGTCCAGGAACCTTCCAGGCGCCGGCCTGCAGGTTCCAGGCGGCCGCTTGCTGGCAGGCACCCGCCTTCTGGTTCCAGACGACCGCCTGCGGCCCAAATTTTTGAAAATTCGGTTTTCAGCTTATAAAAAAACATAAAGAAAAACACAAAAACATTTCCACAGCACTACAACCCCATTACCCACGATTTCCTTTTCCAAATCAACCACAAGAATGGGTATTCTGTTGTTCGGGGTCTTATGGTTGATTATCAGCCCGAGGCGATTCGCCGTGTTATTGGGCAGCGATAAAGGAAACCCCAGGAGGAGAATTGGAATGAGAAGACCCCCGAGGATTTTGACTCGAATTTGATTATTGCTACTCTCTGTCATCCGGGCACGGTGTGGAAGTTTAAGACGGGATATAACGAGTATCATTCTTTTTCGGCTGTTGCGATGAACAGGTATGCTCATGCATGGAATGCCTTTATTTGTGCTAATATTTTTCCTTCTTCACATGCACATGAGGTTATAGTTGAGAGAGCTAGGTTGTTGTGGGCGATTCTGAATGAGGAGTATTATGTGGACCTTGGTGAGTTCATCTACCAAGGGATTTTGAAGTTTTTGAGGGGGAGGACGCATAACAACATCCATTATGCCTCTGTTGTCATGAAGCTGTGCAAGGAAGTTGGAGTCCACTGGCCTTCTTATGAGCAGCTGCAGATGTCGGCCGATCCTATTGATTCATCGATGCTGAATGCGATGCAGGAGTGGACGGGTGGAGAGCCTGAGGAACATAGTTTGGGATATCGTCTTCCAGGAGGACGTCCAGCAGGTGGTGCTATGATGGCTAGGCCCAGTCAGGCTCATGGTGAGGCAGGTTCTTCTAGAGCCCAGGGAGGTGATGGTTCAGGGATGGCTGATGTCTAGTACAGGAGGATTTCCAGGAGGATGGATGCGATGTAGGAGTTGTAGAGTAGGTTTGCACAGGAGCTCACCCTAGCACTTAGGACTGCCTTCAGAGGCCTTGGAGCTGACATCCAGTGTCCCGCCTTTGGTGAGGACTCTGCTTATCCGCCTCCTGACACTCCACCCTCTGAGGGTGATGATGATGATGATTTCTCTGAGTAGGTATACCCTGTGTTCCTTTCTATTACCTTCACTGGGGACAGTGAAGATTTTAAGTTTGGGGGTGGTAGCTAAGGAACATATTTATGTGTGTGTCATGTAGTTGCATATTCATGATAGTTTAGTTCATATAGTTGCATATTTTTTTCATATAGTTTTTTTATTTTATAGATTTATTTATCATGTCATATAGCTCATGCATATACCATGATCCCTTTCTGTTGCTTTACCAATTGATATGTGATATTGATGCGAGTGTAGTGATAGCGTTAGAGTGATGTTGAATCTTGTTAGGTTGACATGCATGCTAGAAACATTTGTAATTTCACTAAGTCTTAGAGTATGCTTAAGGACTAGATTGTTGTTATGGTTTGATGGTTTTTGAGGTTAATCTATTGCTTATATTTAGGATATATGATAGGCTCTTAATGATAAAAGGCATGAACAGATAAAATTGGAGTAAAAATTGGAATTCATTGCCAGTTGTGGCTAGGCGTCAAATGGCTAGTAGCCGGCTCGTATTTTATGCAAGTCGTCTAAGGTTGAGCAAGAGCGAAACGCACTTGCTCAGAAATTGAGAAAAAATAAAAAAAAAAGAGAAAAGAAGAGAAAAAAAAAAGTAAAGAAAAAAAATATGGTTTAATGCTTAATTGATCACGAGTGAGCTCTTTGGTATTCGAGTTATTAAGTTCTTCGGGGACTTTGTGCCTAGTGACCTAAGGCTTTTATAGTCTGGGATCCGCTAACCTAACGCTCGCTAAATGGATACCATTGCATATGTGTTTTATGGACCTCACTCATTGCATGATCAAATAAGCATTTGTTTATTGTGTTGAATAAAAGCATGATTCCGTAATAAGCTCCAGTGATCTAAAAGTGTTAGAAGTCATTTTGTGTCTAGAATATACTCTTCATATAATCTTGTGATTGCCTTGAGGATAATTGAGTTATGATAATTGATCTAGTTTCGAAGCATATCTGTTAAGCATCCGCACATACCACGTTTATAGTTGTATGTTAGCTTGCGTGATTTGATTAACCTTTAGTCTCCTAATTGCATTTTTTGAGATATCCTGTGTTGGTTGGTTTATTCATTGCGATGGGGATCGCTGCATTTCACGTAGTTTGCATTCATGCATGTTTTTATTTTGTTTTTGAGTCTGTGACGCTTGAGGACAAGCATCGATTTAAGTTTGGGGGTGTGATAAGTGGCATTTTATACCACTTAGAACGTCTTATAATGGCTTGAATTGATGTCTTGAAATCAAGTATTTTGTGTATTTGATGCGTTTTTCTAGTGTTTGTGTATTTCAGGGTATAACTTGCGTAATTAGGGAGATTTCATCATAATAAGCCTAGGGGAGTACTTGGAACCAGTTGTGGGGAGTTGTGCGAAGAAATCAGCAAAATCAAGAGCAAAAAGATGATTTTTCCAGAAGTTGTGCAGGCACCCGCCTAGGATATGCAGGCGACCGCCTAGAGATGCAGGCGCCCACGTGGGAACTGAGGTGGCCGCCTGGGGTCGTAAATTTAGAATCTGGATTTTCTAATTTGAGTTATATTGGACTTCTGACGGTGCTGTTTCTTGTGGACTTCTATATAAGTAATCTTGGGAGACGTTTCACAATAACAATAACAAATATCAACAAGCAACAAGTAAGGAGCAAGGAGATAAGATTAAGAAGACCGTTTTAGCACACCGCAATGAAGAAGAGGAAGCATATGTTATCTTGTGATTCTTTTATTCTTTGTAACAGTGGATTCCAGTTTTTTTTACTTTTAACCTTAATACTCTTGTGACGTACTTGTTAGGTCCCAATGTGTTTGTAGAAGAGGGGGGTTGAATACAAACAGTACCAAATAATCAAATAAAATGCGGAATAAAAATTGAAACAAAATTCAAGTTAAATAAGAATATTATTAAACTTGAAAGGTGTTACAACAACGATATCAATTACAATGAATTAATCTCAAATTAATTATCACAAATCTAGAATAAATTCGACATGAACTTTTTCTATTTTTGCAATAAAAAGATTCAAATGCTAAACGCAATTTGAGATTAAGTTCTAGGGATTTTGATCCGCTAGATAGTTACACAAGAACAAGATAAAGATTTCTAGTGGTTTGGATTTAACTTTACAAACTAGAAATTATGATCTTGAAGTTTGCAAATGAAGGACAAAATATTTTCCGCAGCTGCTTTTCTTTCTGTGTTCTTGGTTGTTGGATGATAATAAATGTATGCTGCTTCTGTTCTTTTTAAATCAATCAACAGACTCTCATTGAACTGGAAAGACAATCCTGAGCTCAGCAAGACAATCAGTAGGACTATTGATTGTACTAGCAAGACAATCTGATTGAACTACAATGACTTTCGGTATGACAATCAGTTGGACTAGCAAGACAATCTCCTTCCCAGTAGAACTTTCGGTATGACTATTGAAATGACTTGGATGACAATCCAGATTGTCATGCTAGTTCATTTTCAATTGTCTTGCTGATTTTAAGACTGTTTTTAATCCAATTAAACTTCTGAAAATTCTTAATATTAATTCTGAATTAATTAATCAATTAATTCAATTAATAAATAAGTTAATCTTTGCAGATATAATTTATTTTCTTAATTAAATTATATGACTTAATTAATTAATAGAGAATTAAGACTAATCCTGAGCAACAACCATTCTTCTGAAAATCTTCTGAAAATCACTGAGAATTATGAATCAATTCCACCACTTCAATGTTGACACTCGATGTACTGTCTGGTTCATGAGTGACTAACTTCCGTGACATTTCTTTATGTCTTGACTTTGATTTCAGATTAAATCCCTGTAATTAATTGATACCCTGACGAGATCTCTGTCACTTGATTAAATCCACAATCGTGATTTATGTCACTGAGGCTTGAACAATTTCTTGAACTTCTTCCAGTGAATTAATTCCTCAAGTCTGTAGATGAACCTTGTTTCTGAATCCTTTGACATATGTTACTTTATGAGATCTCTTTGACGGTAGATCCACTATTTACTTGTTACATTCTTATTTGAGTTGAGTTAAATCCCCGAATAAACAAATAGGCTATGACATATGTCTTACAATCCCCCCTATTTGTTTGTTAAATAATAACACACAAATACCTAGAGGATAACTCAACTAACAAATAAGAAAAAGATATAAACAGAAATGCAATGTAAATAGCAGAAAAGTTCTGGATAACATTTAACCTTTTCCAGATTCCAAATAAATGTTCCTCTAGACTGAACATATCTTCAAGTAGTTTCATCTTCTTTTGTACAACCACATTTCCTGTTGAGAAGCACATATCTCTCTTGCTTCTCCCCCTATGAGAATCAACTGATTAAAGAAGATCACCTTCGTTTACCACCTCTCCCGTACAATAGGATCCGCAGATAAAAACCAATGGTACTCCCCTTTTGAAAACAGCTTCTTCCCTTACTAGAAAATCACCTTGTGTTTACCACCTCTCCCGTACAATAGGATCCGTAGTTACAAACAACAATGGTGTGGTGTAGTGTACATGTGTAGGATCTCTTTCTTCCTCACTGCTATTTCACCCCCTTAGTTGAGGAATCCTCCAAACTATTACTTAAGCTTTTATCTCCCCCTTAAAGAAGGAATGTATGCCGTCGTCTGAAGGAGTTCTCATATTTCACTTGGTTGGAAAAGAAATAACAAGTAGTTTCTCTTTCTTCCTCACTGTGAGTGTGTGATTCTGTTTAGTGTACCTCACATGTGTTTCACTCTTCTCTCCACTCGTGTTTACACTCATTCTCACAAGTGTATCACTCCTCTCATATTTCCAGCATTTTGTTGTACCTGCAAGGAAAATCACCTCAGCCATCCTTAAAGAGGTCACATGTGGTGCAATGGGAGTTCACAAATCCCCATCCTTGTTAAACTCGTCAGATGAATCTGAGTCATAATCTACAAGTTGCTAGTTTCCCTTTTAGGGTTCCAGATTTGAATTCTGGGAAGGTAAACAATGATCCAACGAATTTAGCATAAAGATCAAAGTTCCCTTTTAATGTCTGTGAAGACATTTCCTTGTGACTCATCAGGTAATATCTGAATCATTGTCAACAAGTTGCCGATCTGCGCCTATGTCAGATCCACTATCCGCAGATGCATCCAGGGGATTTAAGCCTAGGGAGGTAGACACTGACCACTGACATATGGCTTTTGGATCAATATCCTCTCCTAACACCTGTAAAGGCAATTGGTCCATTAACGAACCTTGAACAATCGAATCTGACCTTAAAATGGTCGAAACTCTTGTTTCCGTCAACTCATCCTTTGTGGGTGTAACCTTTCCTTGTGCATCAAGAATTGTTTATGTTTGAAGTGGTGACACTACATCGGATACCCTGGCCGACAGGCAAATTTCAATAGACGCACCCTGTTGAGAGAATGAATCTAGTAACTGTTTTTGTGCCTTTTCAGCCATTACATCTTTTTGAGAAGATGTATGGGGGCTAGCAGTTGTCTCGGTTTAAATATTACTCATCTATATAGGAGACAGAGCTACTGGGTTGACTACAGAACCTTCCTTATATGGTGCACTAAGGCACTATCTCCCTCACGCTCATTCATACTTCATTTTAGTGGTAAGAGAGTGTTGGTTGGTTATGTTTCTGTGTTTGTCTTTACAGTTTGGGATAGATGTTGTGGGTTTTCAACCTCATGACTGTCAATAAAAGAAAGCCATTGGAGACTGAACCTGTATCACAGAACATAGGGCAATATAGAGAGATAAAATGTACTTAAGATCTATAATAAATGAAAATTATACATTTAATCTTTTGAGAGTAATGATGTACAATAGTGATTTAAAAAGATTTTACATGAAATAAGAAATCACTAATGTAGAAAGAAGTTTGATTTACTCCTAAAACTCACTGCACATATAAAACAATATGTTTGTGCCTAGTGATTAGAGAGTTATAAATATGACGACTCTACTAGTTCATATTAAATTATAACTTCAGTTAAAGTGCCATACCATGTCCTTGACGATTGCTTGAGTAGTACACTAGTTCATACCAACCTGAAGTAAGATTGTGAAGAAGAGATTGCATAGTCCAATAGATCTGCAGCTGCAAAGTCCATGAACTATGGTGCACTGACTTCCTCTTTTGACTCACCAACCAGGAGTACACTTGTACACATCTTACTAGAGTCTAATTCCAAGTGTAATGTGCATCAGGTGCGTGATATGTCGTAATATTCTCAAGTCTTGTCACTGGTGCTATATGTTAGATACTGCTTCCTGATAATAACCTAGCACAATATACAACTTTTCAATGATAACATTACTAGCTTACAAACAGCCATATCCCTCAGATAAACCTTTGCTGTTATCTCCAAAGGTAACCAGTGGGCCAACTTTCTCAACCACATTTGATAGCAGGGCTCTATCTCCGGTCATATGTCTTGATGATCCACTGTCAAGAATCCACACTACCGATTACACCTGTTTAAAGCCCTGCACTATAAATGGATTAGACCTTCTTCGGAACCCAAACTTGGTTGGGCTGGGCATACCTGTAGAATTGTCCTTTGTCAGGCAAAACAACATTTTTAATTTTAATGGTCTCAACATCCTCAATGACTGAACATTTGACCTTTTAAACAGCCTTAACAAATTTTTGTTTAGGCTTGGGCACAAATGTCTCCTTTCTAGCCTTAGAAGGACTAGTAGTCTTAGACCTATCATGCTTCTTGTTATTCACATGCTGACGAGGAGTAGTCTTATCATTAGAAACATGCTTACCATTAAAATAAGCATACATCATATTAAAAGCACAAGTCATACAATTAGAAACACCACATGCTTTATGAGAGTGATTAACAGCAGGCAATTTATGCATGGTAGACATGGCATTTTTGTTATCCAACTCATGTGTGTCTGAGTTAGTCTCAGTTGCTTTCACAACTTTGACTGGAACTTTTGACACACTTGACTTGGAAACAACCTTCTCATTAGCATGATCTTCAGCACGTATTTCTTCTTGAATAACATAAGAGGTCGCATCAAATGGTTCATCAATTGATGCTTTATAGAGGGGTTCATCAACACCCTTAAGCACATGTGGTACTTCCCTACCTTTAGCACATACATGAAGAGGGGAGTTTATGCCTAATTCCCCAATAGCAACATTGTAATCATAACCTATTCCAGATGTTTGATTAACAGATTGCTTACTGTAGAACTCTTTAGCCTTCGAACAAGAATTGAAGTAGGCTCTAACCTTAGTCTCAAGACCGATGATCTTGTCTTTAAGAATAGTTTCGAGTTGTCTATAACAGTCAACTCTATTCTCTAGAAAAGATACTTGTTCTTTTAACTTGTCTTGATTAATGTGCACAAGTCTTAATTCATTGACCTCTATCTCAAGGTCTTTGATCTGCTGACTTAACAGTTCATTATCATGACGAGCACAATCTAAGGAACCTCCTAGATGATAAACTAATTCAGCATCAGTAAATTTTACCTCTTTTCTTGACGATGAAGCTTTTCAATCAATAGCCATAAGAGCAAGATTCTCATCTTCTTCATCTTCACTATCAGTATCATCCTAGCTTCTTCCCTTTGCCAGGTAAGCCCTTTCAGAGTTACTCTTCTGATTTGAATCATAAGAGTCCTTCCTTACTTGCTTTGGCTTCCTGCATTCTGTGGCAAAGTGTCCCAACTCACTACAGTTATAGCATCTAATGGTGCTCCGATCAACCATCCCTGTTTTGTATCCACCAGTACTGGTGTTAGAGGATGAAGATCCACCTGTCTGGAATCTGTTGTAGTTGGACTTGTACTTAAACTTGGGATTTCTCTTGAATCTGACATTGGAGAATCTCTTGACAATTTGGGCCATTGACTCATCTTCCAATTGCTCCAGCTCTTCCAAGGAATAAAAATCATCACTGGATTGATTTGTAGTAGGAGAATCATATTCTGCTACTATCACATTTTCCTCAGCCTTGGAAAACTATACCATTCTCTCCGACTGTTGAGATTGTTGTTGTTATTGACCTTCAGCTACAAGAACAGTAGATGTGCTGACCATTCTATCTTTCCCGTAGACTTCCTTTTGCTGAATCTGCTCCAACTTATAGGTTTTCAACACACCATAAAGTCTATCCAAAGAAATCTCACTCAGATCTCTAGCTTCTCTAATGGCAGTGATTCTATGTTCAAGATGAGTTGGCAGTGTTAAAAGGAACTTTTTGTTGACCTCCCTGATTGAATAATATTTTCCATTTATGTTCAGGTTATTGATCAATGCATTGTACCTCTCAAACACTTCAGAAATTCCTTCTCTTGGATTTGATTTAAAATGTTCATACTCAGAGGTTAGGATCTCTAACTTGTTCTTCTTAACTTCCTCTGTGCCTTCATTAATCACCTCAATAGTTTCCCACATGTGTTTGGAAGTTTTACAGTTCATCACATGTCTGTTCATCAAGGGATCAAGGGAATCAATTAATATTAATTGAAGGCTGGCATCCAAGGAGGCTTCTTCCTTTTCAGCAGGAGTAAAATCTTCAGGCTCTTTTGGATAGGTTCTAGCTTTGGTAATCACAACATCATCTTCTATCACCTCTGGTTCAATAACCATCGGAGTTTTTGGACCCTTCTTTAACAAGTTCAGATATTTGGGATTTGCAACTTGTAAAAACAAGAGCATCTTCTTCTTCCACATGATATAATTTTCTTTATCAAATAGTGGAATTTTAACGGTTCCAACTCTTTGTGAAGTCATTATGAATTTTTGAATAAATAAAAATTCAAGGAGTTGAAAAATCACAAAAGTATAGGAACTTGATTTGTTCGTTAATCAGAAGGCTCTGATACCAATTGTTAGGTCCCAATGTGTTTGTAGAAGGGGGGGTTGAATACAAACAGTACCAAATAATCAAATAAAATGCGGAATAAAAATTGAAACAAAATTCAAGTTAAATAAGAATATTATTAAACTTGAAAGGTGTTACAACAACGATATCGATTACAAGGAATTAATCTCAAATTAATTATCACAAATCTAGAATAAATTCGACATGAACTTTTTCTATTTTTGCAATAAAAAGATTCAAATGCTAAAAGCAATTTGAGATTAAGTTCTAGGGATTTTGATCCGCTAGATAGTTACACAAGAAAAAGATAAAGATTTCTAGTGGTTTGGATTTAACTTTACAAACTAGAAATTATGATCTTGACATTTGCAGATGAAGGATAAAATATTTTCTGCGGCTGCTTTTCTTTTTGTGTTCTTGGTTGTTGGATGATAATGAATGTATGCTGCTTCTATTCTTTTTAAATCAATCAACAGACTCTCATTGAACTCGCAAGACAATCCTGAGCTCAGCAAGACAATCGGTAGGACTATTGATTGTACTAGCAAAGCAATCTGATTGAACTACAATGACTTTCAGTATGACAATCAGTTGAACTAGCAAGACAATCTCCTTCCCAGTAGAACTTTTGGTATGACTATTGAAATGACTTGGCATGACAATCCAGATTGTCATGCTAGTTCATTTTCAATTGTCTTATTGATTTTAAGACTGTTTTTAATCCAATTAAACTTCTGAAAATTCTTAATATTAATTCTGAATTAATTAATCAATTAATTCAATTAATAAATAAATTAATCTTTGCAGATATAATTTATTTTCTTAATTAAATTATATGACTTAATTAATTAATAGAGAATTAAGACTAATCCTGAGCAGCAACCATTCTTCTGAAAATCTTCTGAAAATCACTGAGAATTATGAATCAATTCCACCACTTCAATGTTGACACTCGATGTATTGTCTGGTTCATGAGTGACTAACTTCCGTGACGTTTCTTCATGTCTTGACTTTGATTTCATATTAAATCCCTGTAATTAATTGATACCCTGACGAGATCTCTGTCACTTGATTAAATCCACAATCTTGATTTATATCACTGAGGCTTGAACAATTTCTTGAACTTCTTCCAGTAAATTAATTCCTCAAGTTTGTAGATGAACCTTGTTTCTGAATCCTTTGACAGATGTTACTTTATGAGATCTCTTTGACGGTAGATCCACTATTTACTTGTTACATTTTTATTTGAGTTGAGTTAAATCCTCGAATAAACAAATAGGCTATGACATATGCCTTACAGTACTCTAGCTTTAATAAGTATTTTTATTAGTTTATATTGTTGTGTGATTATCATGTTTTCATATGAACCCATGGTGACGATGAGTTTTTATGGGCTAATCGTGATCATGGGGTCGTAGCGGATTTACTATGGATTTTTTTAGTTAATTGTTTAATACCTTGGTATGTGATGATTGTATTATATCTAGCATAGGTTGTGCTTATTCGTCTTATGTGCGTTGCGAACATATAAGATAGCATGTTAATCTCTTGTGAAGCGACAGTGAATCTTGAGATTTAGAACTTGCCATGCTAGCATAGGTTTATGTAATGTATGAATGAATAGTGGGTAACTCTAACCGTTTTACTTGCCCTGTGTAATCATAATTAATAACTTGCGCTTAAATCATTATATTGTCAAATTCTGTAGACATATAGGGTCTCAACATAATTGATGTCTATTTAACTTCTATCTTAATTGTGGATGCTTGGTAGAATGGTACTTGTGCAACGAAAGTTTCCTTTTATCAGTTTCGTGTTGTTCGATTAATATCATCACTGTTACATGCTAATGGTAATAACAATAACTATTGAATGAAGGAGTAATGAAGTTATGATCTCATGTGTGTTTAATATTGTTAATTCAAGTGTTAATTCAAGTGTTAAATTATGTCAAAACACTTTTATTTATTTAAAATAGTTGTGCGAATAAAAACTTCGGCCCTCATTGGCCTTTAATCATAAATCACATTTCTCTGTAAAAGAACAGTGAACGTTTCACTGATTCATTTCTTGAATCAAATCTTTGTTTGTGTTTGTAATCGTAAACTTTCCAAGAAGGAATGCCTTTAATGGCGATCAACGATAAATTAGATTGGATACTAGAACCAATATAAGCACTATAACCTGCTGATCAATCAGGATATAGCGCAGATCTATACCCAACTGCATAGACCCACCAAAATATAGGGTACCCAGGCACTATGGCCTAATAATAAAGGGTCCATCCATCTCTGGCCCTTAGGGTCCAGCTTATTCCTGGCCCTCATCGTAATTATCCAGTCCGTAGAGTATTTTGATGTCAAATCACTTTGATTTCAAAACATCCCGATTCAGGGTTCACAAATAACCCCGAATAATGGGTATTCACTCAAGAGATCAATCGATAATCAAGGAACAAGATCAAAAAGGTACTTACATAAATAAGAGTAATTACAGTGAAATATAAAAACATTTAACTATTCTGAACTTATAATAGGAATAAAGTATTTGCAGTATATCATAAGAAAGTTCAGGAATGCTTGCCTCAGTTGATAACCCTTTGATCTCTAGCTATTTGCCATATAACTCAGTTCTGGTATATCTGTGGTTCAAGTGATAGGCTATATGATCCTTCTTGTCCATAAACATTCTATATTTATCTCTATTCTCTATTCACTTGTCTCAGTACCACATGCAATCAAGCTTTACTTTTACTATCACTGTCTGGATTTGAACGTATCGAACTATATGTATCTATCATAAAAGATACCATTCAATTAACTGACAATATATAATTGTCTAGTCTATATGTTTATCCTTATCCTCTACCCTCCTGATAATAACAGATAAAGATCATCTTTAATCATATAAAGTTTAATAGACATATTTTAAGATAATTCACATAACATATAAGGCACATATCACATATTTCATGTAACATATAACTCAGTTCGTCAAAACATTCGACTTGGTATGTTCAAAACTGAAATCGAGTAGGAATACAATTTTACGATAATTACGCGACTCAGAAATGTATACAAAATTAAGCGACCTTTCAAAACGAAAGATTTTATGTCTGGAAACTATTTTTAATGTAAGTAGAATATTTTTCTGAGTCTAGATGCGTTCGTTTCGTATTAAACAGACGAACAGTCTATTTAATACGAATTTTTGAACATTTTTCGGGATTAAACCGGGTCACCGAATCATTTTATAATTAAATAATAGGGTTCGAACACACGAATCTGACTTTAAAACAATTTAATAATAATTAATGAGCTTTGGAAATAATTTTAAATAATATTTTAAAGCTTGAAACTATTTTTCGGAATTTTTAAATCCAAATAAATAATTAAATCTAATTAAATCATCAATTAAAATTAATTAATAACTAATTAAATTAATCGATCAATCAATATTTAAATTAATTTACTAATTAAATAATTAATTATCAATTAAATTAATTAATTAAATAATTAAGATTTATTTTTAAATTTAAAAATGATTTTTAAAATTAAAAGAATTGGATTTTGGATAAAAATAATTTAAAAGAAATTCTTAAAAACAGTTTTCAGAGAAGGGAATTGGGGATTTATAGATCAAAATCGGGTTGGCTCTGCGGGTTAATGGGTCTCAGAAACGGATTTTCAAGAACAGGGCGGATCCGGGTTAAACCCACCGGATTCTGCAACAAGTCCGGTGGCTTTACCGGATTTCGACGTGCTTAATTCATGGCCAAAACAAGATGATTTAACCCGTTTCTCAATCCAAAATCACTCCCCATCATCTCTACAACTTAAATCTAGTTTCAATCATTACCAACAAACATTCCGCCATTGATTCCGACTGAAGCTCGAGCAACGCCGACGAACATCCAGCTGCAACCCGACTGAACATAAAACACAACCAAACTCACTGATTTATACTACAAATCGAAGCTACAAACTAAACGAAACTATCCCATATAATTTAAACAACAAGCAAAAAATTCAAGAGGATGCCGGAAAAAAACGCAGACTTCGGCTATACATTTCCAGGAATCAAACAATCACAAATATGGTATGAATTGATTGAAAATGACATGGGGTAGCTAATTATAACAACCAAATTCACCAAAAATCATCCAAGCTCAAATCCCCAATTTTAAGCCAAGAACCCTAAAACCTGAAATCAAAATATACCTCTCTATCAGTCGTTTTGATAGTGTAATATGATAGGGCTCTTCAATAGCTTCAGTTTGATTACAAACACGAGCTACTTTGTTTCCCGGATCATCCCAAAACCACTGATTAAACCCAAGAACACCAAGAACAAACCCTAACTCTAATTTGAGAGAAATATTGAATTTTTGTTTATTTATTTGATTTTTATAAAATTAAATAATAATTAAATAATGAGTAAATTTATTTATAATTACAAAAATAATACCCCCAAAATTATTTAGGGCCTAATTATATCATTTAATAAATATAAATAGCCTAAAATTAATAATTAACGGGAAATAATTTTTAATCTAATAAATGCAAAAATTATGTCAAAATTTCCCAAAAATTACAAATAATTCAAAAATGCGAACATATTGAATATTTGAAAGTCCTAAAATTTTAAAAAATAAAAAACGATTTTTGTGGGCTTTTACGTCTCGGTACGGGACCGGAAAAGTCATATCTCACGAACCAAAACACTCCCTAAATTAACTGGATGTTCAGAAAATCACTGTGATATGCAGATTAAAGCCAATTGCTCTATACTAAATAACAACTATTAAAATGAAATTTGGAAAGTATAATTTTTAATATAAATCCATTTAACACGTAGTAACGTACATGAAAATAATCTGAACCCCACAGAACAGATATAGTACATATAGATAACTTTTTATAACAAATCATAATTTATAATAGCTTAAATCACATAATACTCATTTAATATATCAAAAACAATTGTAATTTTCTCAGTCGTTACATCCTTCCCCCCTTAAAAAGATACTATCCTCAGAATCACGCTAAGGATAAGATAATGATACTTTTCAAGTATCTCACTTATAAATTCTTAGGTTGACCTCTCAATCTTACAACTTTTTCATGAACTTTAACTCATAACATCTATCGTTACTCAATAGACTCTTTATGACATCATATTCTACCAGTTGTTTATACAACCCACTTGAGTTCCCACCACAAGTATAATATGCTAGTCTATACTTACTGAGTACACACATATAAACATACTATGCACGGGCTACTTACATAACGGTGAAGCTAACTTTCTCTCAATCTTTTTGCATATTTTTCTATCTCAAAAGAACCAACATAATGTATACTAACTTTCTTTTCTTACTAATTGTAATCAATCGTGTTCATGAACGCTTTCACTTTTACTGATTCTTTCACTTCATTTTCCATATATTTCTTTGTTCAATTGGCCTAGCTTGTAATTGCTTCCAATCATATTTGAGGCTCCTTAATCGTTCCCTCACTCTCCTCATCCCTCTATAATTAGTATACTGAGATCATGATGCATTCATCTTCTAAATGTTCCCAAAATTACTCCAGAATTAATAATTAAAGAGAAAATATCGAATGGATACGATTGACGTACGAATTTGTTGACATCCCATAATGTCCTTTGAATCACAATCGAATATATTCATCAAACAAAAATCTCTTACTATTTAGAAGAAATATAATAATATGGGTACATCACTCGCATATTCTAGCCCATAAAATATCATTTATTTTTTATTCAAAGGAGTCTTGATATAAAACTTATTACAATGTCCTTCCATGACATTTAGCCACATTTAATGTTTATTCATGTCTTCACTTTATATTATCAGAAAGTCTTCTTTTGCATCCATATCCTGTATCATATTCTCGGAGTAACTTGGTTTTCTCGAGTTATCGATGTTTAACCAAATTCCTAGCTTTTAGTTTCACCTTATCCGGTGCCTGTTCACCCATGAGTGATGTATATCTTATTTCGGTTCAACTGGTTCACAACGTTCTCAATATCTCAGCCAAAATCTTAAGCCGATAAATGATATTGATTAATTACAATATGCACTTGCATCTGATGACGTACTTCAACCGCCTTTACACATTATCTAGTTAATTATCAACTAAGTATTTATTAATAAGAGAATGATTGGGGTTGATTAACCTATCCATAATAATTTGGATAACGCTTCTTTTATCCTTAGTTCTCAAGTGATTCTACTATATCTCTCATTAACGATCTATATTTATTTTGAAAACAGTTACAATGGTATGTTTAACTGTTGATGCTAGCTTGATTCTTCAGTAGATATGACATTTACTCACATGTCCTTCCATTTCCATTCCTATGCCATGCTTATCAATACCTTCATTTAACCTTCCCTATTTAATCTCCTTCTCAGAATGAGTTTCCTATTTCCAGTTATAGGCGTTTCACTCCGTCTTTTACTTTAGCTCTGTCACACCTGACGTTCATAACTCACTTATATCCTAGACTATCTTATAAATTTCTTCATCATCATTTTTATTCCATTTCCTTTCCTAATTAAATTCTCCATTCTCCTACCTCATTATTTCTTCTTAACATAAGTGAATCCTTCTTCTCAATAGTACTAACCGGTTCTTCATCAAATAAACCATTCATATGGCTAACTCTTGAGAGAAAGATTCCAATTTCTAACTATTCGAACTCTATTACTATTCTTGCTAAGGACATTAATAAAGTCCAACTTTTCTTTGTGTTGACACTATCAGCTATCTCATTAACTGTGCTTAAATAACTGATGCTCGCGTAACTATTATTTCTAATCAATTCCAACTATCTTTTATCTCATATTTGACTTCCTCGAATTGAAGATATATTCAAATTATTTGGGTCTGGGTAAGTTATATACCCCCTTCTCTACATAAACAATACCTCCTCATCTTAAGTTTACATGCTAGCATTGCCATCTCCTACCATAAATCGAATACCCGTGTTCGTAAGTATTCTAGTATTTCGGAGTAATTCCCGTTACCTCGTCGTTCTCTATTGATACATATTTAAGTCTTTCATGAAACATCATTGCAGATGATAAAATCTCTTGTTTCTATTCCCTCTTTCTTCTGTTTACTCTACCTTGAACGTTCAACTCTTAGAAATGTTCTTCTTACTCGTATATACAAATAACTTTTTATTTCTCTTGTTTATTGCAAAGGGCATATTCATGTAGATGAAGCCTCGTACACTTGTAGTGACATCGTAGCAATTCCATCAAACTTCTAATTTCTATTGGTGTCCTTACTTCCTCCAATATCTAATTGCTTTGGTTTCGGATCTGAAAATCATGTCAAAGTTTGACTTAATCTAATTGGAACTGATTTCCATCTAACTGACCATAAGTTGGTAAATTTAACCAATTAACTCTTTTAATCTATCAATTGAACCAAATGATGACTAGAAAAATGAAATCAAAATCCAATTATATCAAGTCAGTTTGGTCATAACAACCTTCTTCAGGAACCGAGATCTCAATCATTTGGAGTATCAATAGGAATATCAATAACACACGGAAGTATACTGTCTACTTTTAAAAGCAGGGTATTTTCCGAAAATTTGGGCAGCATCTCCTCTATATTATTGACTATCAGTCGGATTCAAGCCGACACCAACAATCAACCAAACATCCAACAACCACATCATTTCACCATACTTCAAAACATATTCTGTTGATAACTGCATTTACTACTAACTAACATAACATACATCTTTTAATTGAACTAAGGTCATAAATAAACAATTAGTTAATATAACCCTATATTTCTTCATTTCTTTTAGAATATCATAGAATATTACTAATGAACTTAAAATTTATCTTGTTGTTTCTCAAAAACTTTATTACATGATTCTTTTTACTTATCTTTAAATCCAAACTCTCTAATTAAATGTTCATATCACTTATATATGTTCATGAATTCATTTTAAAGATATCTTTTAATCTTATTTTCCACTGCTAAATCTTATATCAAGATATTTTTAAGAAACTACCCTGCATCTCTCAACTGATCAAACAATTCCTCTATCCTTGAGAATATACACTTATTCTCATTAATTAATTTGTCTAACTTCTGAAAACCAACACATGGTCTCAACCAATATTATCATAATATGTCAAAATTTATTTAGTTTTAAAGCGTTACTTCTTAAGAAATATTTACAGTTAAATCACCATATTTTCATCTCCACTTATGTCTTTTCATACTGAACCTCCTTTACTGGCTCAGTTACGAGCATCAAATTTACCATAACTCTCTTACTTGAGTGGGAAAACCTAACCATTCTTTGAAGAACACACTCGAAGTTTATTCGTAACTAGAATTTCTTTGATCTTGAACCCTCACGACAAGTATCTCCCACATGATTGAGGTATGCTTCACCTTCACAATGTATTAATCGATTGTGTGGTTATTACTAAGAATTTCCTTCATTCGCTTCTACAGTCCCATCAATCATTTTCCTTATCCGGTATACACAGCTTTATTTTCCTACTTCTATGGTTAATTTACCTCATACGGTTCGCTAACTACTAAAATTCATGCCAAAATCTCAGACTTAAAATGTATCATGTATACATATATCCGCTTCTTATTTGATGTCTTCGTAACAATCACGTTATTGGCATAGTGATTCTTCTTTGCACGAAAATGTCCACCATTTATTGGCTTGTAATTATTCATACTCAACATGTAACTCCTTCTGCTACACGGGGTTGTTTCAGTTCTTTTAAAACACTCAAAAAATAGACCTTACACAAGAAGGAAATTTGTGTATATGATTCTGATTGGAAACCTTTTGTAAAGAATAAGAGTACAAGGAAACAATCGGAAGGATCCATAAATCAATAAGTCATAATTGAAGAGGAAATAATAAATGATGATTTAGATATGAATAAGACAACCATATTTGTAATCAAGATGGCCAGTCTTTCATACTATATGGCATACAACACATGATTAGGTGGCGTCCCACCAGACTCTTCGTCATTTCGACAAAGCGTTACATCATAACATTGTTTGTCTCAATCAAAAAGCAGTATTCTGAGAAGAGAAATAATTTCGAAGGGATATACAAATTTTCTTTCCTTCTTGTCTCATATATTTATCACTGAGAGAAGCTCACACGTATTCAAGAATCAAGAAGTGTATACGCAGTTGTGGAAAAGAATGACACTGTTGGTTGCCATCTACGTTTCACGTATACATACTTTCCGGGCTCGTTCGAGTAACAGATTCCAGATCCAAATCAGATGATAGATTCGGAATATCATCTCGAAATACCTTTAATATTTAATAATCTGAGCATAATTGTCTTCTCATTGGATTTCCGTCATAACTTCTTGCTTCATCCCTACCAAGTAAGTCTTTTAGTTTTAGCGTCATGCTTCCATGTTTGCTAATTAAATAATTCAACCATAATCACGTTTTTATGGAATTTATAATCATAATTTCTAATTTCTTCTATGCCGCATACGGTAACCATTGATCATCCAACACCTCGACTTTGTTGATAAGAATATTATTCTTTTTCAATCGTCTGGAAGATTCCTCGAGCTTCTTTTGGATCAACGGACCCATTTTAAACTTTAATAATTTAATAAATTGGATAAATAATATTTTTGCACGTTGATTTGATTGTTGATACTATTAAACAAGGTTTGCACTCTTCTTCGGAAGAAATTTTAAACTTCTCCGTATTAGCGGGTCTACTTGGTCCTCTGAACTAACAATACTGAGTTCGATCAAGTATTCTTTCGGGTAATCTAATACTTATAATAACAAGAACTGAAGTAATAATTTGACAACCATAATTTTAAAATTCATTTATTTTAAAGATCTTTTAGAAATTCTGCTAAGAAAACCTTTTTCGAAAACTTGTTTTAGGATTTTGAAAATCGCACACATAGTCGTCATCACTATATAAGTTGTTTGTTATTTTCATAATCCGCTAGTGAGGTGCCTAATTTAAGAAACAACCACATAAGGGTCCATTCACCTTGATATATCTTCTATTCCTCCTAAGGTTTATTTCTCATTCATTAGGCAACGAAAACTTCATTTACCGTTGCATATTATATTATTCATGTTATTATCCCCAAAACGGACATCTAATGCTACCTTTGATGTTCTCATCGTCGTCCCTGATGTCATATGTATAACCAATTAACGCAATTCAGCATTCTATCCAAAAATAAGGTCGTATCCCATTGTTAGTCTTAGGTATATCTAATATGGTAAATATCATTCCTTGCGCGGCGCCCGAAATTTGGTAAGAAACTTCTTGCAACAATGGTGCCTTTGAAATTTGCAACGTTGGATCTTTGTCAGCTTCAATCAACTCATTAACTCCAGTTTGAACCTTGTCCAAGTACATAATTCTAAGTTGGATCATACCAAAGCTCATCTATCTTTCCTTATACGAAGTTCTCACGCGAATCAATCTCCTTTTTCTTTAAAACCACATTAAAAAAACAGGGTAATTTACCTACTCTCCGTCGAGCTGTCGACTCTTCGTGATGGGAGTCAGAAGTTTCTTGGGATTGGCCGGTTATTACAGAAGATTTGTTAAAGATTTTAAAAAGATAGCCACGCCATTGACAAAGTTGACCCGGAAGAATGAAAAGTTTGAATGGAATGAGAAATGCGAAGAGAGTTTTCAAGAATTGAAGAATCGACTAGTAACAACACCTGTACTTGTATTACCCGATGATCAAGGAGATTTTGTCATTTACAGCGACGCTTCCTATCGAGGACTTGGATGTGTTTTGATGCAGCATGGCAACGTAATTGCGTACGCTTCTAGACAACTAAAGCCTCATGAGAAAAAATATCAGACACATGATCTGGAACTAGCAGCAATTGTATTCGCACTGAAACTCTAGAGAAATTATCTGTATGGTGAGAAATGTGAAATCTACACGGATCATAAAAGCTTAAAGTATATTTTCATGCAGAAAGAACTCAACATGAGACAACGATGTTGGCTAGAGCTAATTAAAGATTACAACGTATCAATCAACTATCATCCAGGCAAAGAGAATGTCGTAGCAGATGCGTTGAGTCGAAAGGAAAGATTGAATTTGTTAACATCTTCAGAGGAATTGATTAAAGAATTCGATAAATTGGAAATTGAAGTTCGTGTTTCAGAAAGCTCCACTGAAATGATCTACTCCATGACTTTTCAACCAAAATTATTGGAAAAGATAAGAAAATGTCAGGAAGAGGTAATGAATCACGAAATTAACAATTTGTCAGGAGAGGAAATTACCAGCCAGAAAGACAAAGGGAATTTTTCGAGTTGCTTAGAGAATCTGGATACCTAACGTACCGGAATTGAAGGCAAAAAATTTACAAGATGCTCACAACTCAAGATATTCGATTCATCCCGGAAGCGCCAAGATGTATAAAGATCTGAAGGAAAACTTTTGGTGGCCAGATATGAAGAAAAAGATAGCTGAATGGGTCAGTAAGTGCTATACATGCCAAAGAGTCAAAGCTCAACATCAACGTCCGAGCGGATTACCACAACCACTAGATATTCTAGAATGGAAATGAGAGCACTTAGCTATGGATTTCGTAGTGGGACTTCCAAGGACCAGAGCAAATCACGATGCGATTTGGGTTATCATTGACAGGTAAATGAAGTCAGCACATTTCCTTCCGATCAACGAAAGATTTTCGCTTGACAAGTTAGAACACCTATATCTCAAGGAAATTGTGATGCTCCATAGCGTGCCGGTATCCATTGTATTGGACCGAGATCCCCGTTTTAATTCAAGATTTTGGAGATAATTCCAGGAGTGTCTAGGTACCAAGCTAAAAATGAGCACTGCTTATCATCCTCAGACGGACGGGAAAAGTGAAAGGACTATCCAGACAATTGAAGATATGTTACGTGTATGTGCGATATACTTTGAAGGCAGTTGGGATGAGCACTTACCGCTAGTGGAATTCTCTTACAACAATAGCTACCATGCGGCATCAGAATGCCACCTTATGAAGCCTTATATGGAAGAAAATGCAGATCACCTACATGTTGGGATGGAGTTGGAGAGCGCAAAATTCTAGGTCCAGAACTGATTCAGCAAACCAAGGAAAAAGTAGAACTTATTCGAAAGCAACTTGAAGCAGCGCATAATCGACAACGCAAATATGCAGATCTAACCAGAAGGGATGTGGACTATCAAGAAGGAGAACATGTATTGCTAAAGATATCACCATGGAAGGGATTGATTAGGTTTGGCAACAAAGGCAAGCTAAAGCCCCGATACGTCGGTCCATTTGAAATTTTAAAGAAAGTAGGAAAAGTTGCATACGAGTTAGTTTTACCGCCCCATATACAGCATATTCATAAAGTGTTTCATGTGTCAATGCTTAAGAAGTATAATCCTAATACGAGAAACATAATAGAGTATGAGCTGATAGAGCTTCAAGCAGATTTGTCATATATAAAATAGCCAGTAAGAATTTTAGATCGGAAAGAGAGAGTCTTAAGGAATAAGTCTGTACCATTAGTAAGAGTCTTGTGGAGAAATCTCGTGGTTGAAGAGTCAACCTGAGAGCTTGAAAGTGAGATGTTAGAAAAGTATCCTCAGTTATTTTCATAGCGTGGTTCTGAGGACAGAATCCTAATAATGGGCGGGGGAGAATGTAACGACTAAGAAATTACGCTTGTATTATATCTTAATAAAGATAATTTATGTGTATCATTATGTGATTAAGTGTGTTGAGTCATAAAACCCTAATTGCTATGTGCTACATGTTGTCTGTTTTGATCGGAATGTGTTTTGAGTATTTACTGAGTGTTTTATTATAAGTTATATATTTTCTATCAAAATCCGTACAGCTCAAACAATGTTTTAAAAGCCCATATTTCAAACAAAATCAGTGGCTATATTTTTCCAAGTATGGCCTATACCACATCGATATTCTGAACATCTAGACGTTTTACAAATTTACCATTTTCGCGAAAAACGACTTTTCCGGGCCCCTTCGAGTGTCAAAACCCCCACAAAAATCACATTTTTATTTTTATATGATCATGAAATTATCAAACATCATTTTTCTTTGCATTTTTGTATAATTCATAATTTTTGGAAATTTTCGGCATATATATTTTATTTATTGAATATTTAAAAATTTATAATTAATACCCAAAAATTATAAAAATTGGAGCCAAATATTTTTATTAGATGTGTAATTAGACCCTTAATTTTATTTAGGGGTATTATTTTCCCTAGTATAAATAGCTGAATTATTATTATTTATTAATTAGTTAATTATTAAAAAAAATATTAAAGAATTAGAATTGTTGGTGAAGAATAGGGCATGAATTAAACCTTCGATTTGAACATGATTCTGTTGCTCAAATCTTTCATGTAAGTAGTCAAATTGAAGCTTGTGATCTCTACTATCTGTTGATATCATCAATTTTTGATTTGGTTGATTCGATTTTCAATTTATGTTTTAGGGTTTATACTCGAATTTAGGGGTTTTTAATTTAGGAATCGTTTGATTGTTTTGGTGTTTCAAATAGCTTTATCTTGAGTTTAGGAGTAATTTCATATATCTATTTTGATTGTATAACCCCTGGAAGACTAAGAACGAGTTCTTAGTTTTTAGTGTTTTTGATTTCGTTTTTCTTGAATTTTTGTGTGTTATTGATTGATTTTAACTATTGAAAATGATTCTGGATACTAAGAGCATCATTTTGAGGGGGTTGAGATTCTCGCCGGAACCCGACGGTTGTGGCCGGTTTCTGGGCTCGTTTGGGCCGGAGGAATCGAATGAGTGGTGGGTTGATGTTGTTGACAATTTGGACGAGTTCCTGGGAATGTTACGAATCGTTTCCAGCCAAAATTAATTGATATGGCTTCGAAATGGTATGCCGGCGACGTGCCGGAAAAGTTCGTCGGAGGGCGGCCGATTCAGTTCGTCTTCCCCGATTTCTGGTCAGCAGCAAACCCGGCCCGCTAAGATTCTTGAAGGCCCGTTTTCTGTAAATTTTTACCCGGTTTGAATCCATCAAACCCCAACTCAATTTCCTGAAATCTGTTTTTGTAATTTTTAATTAATTACTTTTATTTTATAAATCAGAAAAATAGTTTTGCAAATCAGAAAAATCAAATAAAAATCAGATTTAAAAATCTGAAATATTTTATAAATAAATTCAAAATTATTTTATTAATTTAGAAATTCAAAATTGTAATTACTTATTTATTTATTTATTTCATTATTTATCTATTTTTTATTCGTTTATTTATTTATTTATTATTTATTTAATAAATCAGAATAAATAATTCAGATCGAATAATTCAATTAGTGATTCGATAATTAATTAATTAATGCGAGTAATTCGTAAATAGTCGAGTTATGTTTCGATAATTTGGGAATTGGCGTTCGAGTGTCGATTCTTTTATTTATGCGATCAGAGTTGTAATAATGTTTTCTATCAGATAATTAATTATAAGTAATCGATTTAATCAAATAATTTCTAATAAATTGTAAGAAATTCTAAAAATTAAGGAATAATTATTTTAAAATATAATAATTCTTAAATAATTATTTAAAAATATAATTAAGGTTTAATTAATTATGATTAATTAATTATAATTGATTTTTAATTAATTAAATCTTGGTTATTACGTAATAATTAAACTGTCTATCCGATTTGAGTAATACGAAGACCCATAGACTCAGAAAAATGATCTAATTCCAATAAAAATATTATAAATCATAATTTCTTTCGAAAGCGAGTCGGCTTATGATAATTAATTATTTATAGATCCTATGAGGGGTAGAAATGAGTCTAATAAATCCTGAAAAATTAGAAATCGAGCCATATAATTTTGTTAATGCGAATATATTTCTAGTATTGATTCTAAAAATAATTATGAGTCTAAAATTAATTATGTACCTTATGTGCTATGTGATTTACGTGATTATGTGAACTCTATGTGTTATATAATTATATGCGAGTCGGATAGAATCGTATGGGTAGACGATTAGGGCTATGTGGTATCAACCTGAGATTGTGTATGAAGTAAGCCATCTAAACGAATATCTTTCCTTGATAGATTCAGTACCAATAAGGCGAATCAAGAAGGAGACAGAAGGTTGTGAACCATACGAGGTGAAGTGCGCACTAGGAAAGTTTTTCCCTTATTCTAAGTCTAGAATAGTGAATTACATCCAACTTTCCATAACAATTACACCTGGATAATTCTTGTTCACAAATACTGACACACGGTTATTGATCCTTTGTTTATATTTCATTACGATTCTTGATTTCTCCTAATTTATTGAATCCTCTATTCATATTCAAATACTTATACCCTTACTTACATATACTCTGATATATCCTAATATTGAAATACATCGAAAGCATACCGATTGTTCCGGATGTTAAGCTATGGACTGGATGGTTACGATACAGGCCGGGTATGAACCAGACTCTTGATTATTAGGCCATAGTTGCCTGGGTACCCCATATGTTGGTTGGGTCTATGTAGTTTGGTATAGATCTGCATTGTATCCTGACTGATCAGCAGGTTATAGTTCATATGTTGGTTCTTGTTTCCAGTCTCGTGCATTTGGCACTCGCAAGTTATGGCAATTATTATTCTTTACGAAAACAGATGGTTGTTCGAACCAGCAAATTACCGGTTCATTTATTCTTCTCTCTTTACGCTATATATTTACATTGTTGCAGGCTTGTTGAGCAATTTTGGCTCACCCCTTTTTATTGTTGTTCACCTTATTTTTCATTTAAGGTTGAGAATGAAACCCATCAGAACCCGAATAGTCAAGAAGCGGGTCAAGCTGCGGGACCCTCTAATTCCAAGAGTGTTTGTCCCTATCCCAGAAGAGAGCTTTGAGTTGACAAAGCAGGTGTAGCAGGATAAGTGATAGTGTAAATTGAATAAAAGATGTTTAGTTTAAAACTTGAATAGAATAATGATTTATAATAAAGAGAGTTCTTGAGATAGTTGGTTTAGAATGGTTTGTAATAAAGTTGGTTTGTCGTTCTTGTTTTCAATCCTTAACCTTGAAAATATCCTGAGTAGTAGTAGTTCGGGGTAATTATTTATTTATATTATGCTTGTACAGGTTTAGAAAGTAGTTAGTGTTAATAATGCCCCAAATCTATGCCCTAGATTTGGAGGGTGTTATAATTAGTGCATAGTTTCCAACTTCTTCATCCTCATCATCATTATCAGTATCATCCCAACTTTTGCCTTCTACAATATAAGCTTTTCCAGACTGTTTCTTCAAAAGAGCTTCATACATTACCTCCAACTCCAAATATGCCTTGTCCTTCTTCACCTTCTTGGGCTTCCTGCACTTAGTAGCAAAGTGACCCAACTCATCACAGTTGAAGCACCTTATATTTGATCTGTCCACGGATCCAGTTTTGTAGCCACCTTTGCTAACTAAGTTATAATGAGCTTTTGGTTTCCAATTATTGATGTTGGAAGACTGTCCCCTGTTCTTGAAAAACCTTGGCTTCTTGACTGTAATGTTAGAAAATTTTCTAACCAAGTAAGTCATGGATTGGTCTATTTCATCTAGCTCATCCAAGGTGTAGTATTCATCTTCCTCCAGTTCCAAAACAACTTACTTCCGAGGTCCTTTGTTCTTTTGTTCAACAGTTTGAATAACTGGAACTTGATCATCTTGCTCATCTTCACTTTCTTTACTTTCTTCACTATCATGTACAACCAAGGCACCAGAACCATCAACCACATGCCCATGGTTTTCCTTTAATGACTTTCTTTGCAGCATCTCAAGTTTATAAGTTTTCAAGATTTCATAAAGAACTTCCAGTGTCATTCTGCTTAGATCTCTTCCTTCTCTAATGGTTGATATCTTTTGTACAAGATGGTCAGGAAGAGCTAGAAGGAACTTCAGGTTAACCTCCTTAGCTTCATAATATTTATCATGTAGCTGCAATTCATTTATTAATTTATTGATCCTCTCAAAAACTTCAGTAATTCCTTATTTGGGCTTTGTCATTAATCCCTCATACTGAGACACCAGTATTCTCCTTTGATTAAATCTAACTTCTTATGTACCTTCACACAAAATCTCTATTTTCTCCCAGATCTGTTTAGCGGTGTCACAGTTGATAATGTAATTGTACATGACATTGTCAAGTGACTTTATCAGAAATAATTACAGGCCACTATCTAGAAATATTTTCTCCTTCTTAGATTTGGTGTATTTTGAAGGGTCCCTTGGTGCAAAATGAGCTGGGATGACCATGTCTCAATCTGTAGATTCATCTACCCCTTTTATTGGGGTGAAAACACCATTCTTGAGAATCTGGATATATAATGGATTGGCCATCCTTATGGACAACATCATTTTCTTTTTCCAGAGTGTATAGTTGATTCTGTCAAAGGTTGGTATCTTCATACTGCTTATCTTCTGTGCACTCATACTTCCAAGATCTGTATCTATTTTCTTTCAGATTTTTCTCTGACACCACTTGTTATATATTGAGTGCAACACGGGGGGGGGGGGGGGGCGGTGAATGTGTTTTCTTGATTTTTAGGGTTTTTCAAATTGTTTAGATATGGTGAACAAAGTAGTCTAATTTTTAAAGAATTTCTGTTTAAAAGAATTAATAAAGCATGCACAACAAACACAATATTTTCAAAACTCACTTAACTTTGTATTAAAATTAAATATGTCTTGCTACAAAATCCTGGGTTCTTTGTAAGTAAAGAACTCAGCTTCTATCTTGAGAGAGTACAAGAAAATCTAGATCTATTTCTTATACCTTTAAAACAAAGGACCAGTGTTTACTTTATAGATTGGTAAACACGGGTTTACACAGCATGCAATAAGATGTATTAAACCTACTTTAAGTCATCTCTAAAGCTTTCCATTTCTTTCTTAGTGAATCCTTGCAAATCTTGTAGGTTTGTGACCTTCCTTTGTCAGTTAATCTTGGCCCTTGATCTTTCACTCTTCAAACTTCTTTTGTAGACTTTTCAATATAAGTGATTAGATCGTTTGTTGATTGATAATCTTGAATCTTTAACTTGTCTGCATTTTATACTTGAGGTTCATATCGAGATCTCCAGTTTGTTCTATAGAGAACTGACATCGCGATAAGTATAATGGCTTATCGAGATTTCTGAGTTCTCTATAAGTGTCTTTGACTTGTCATGGTGTCTGAGTTCTCTATAAGTGAACTTGGCTTGTCGAGGTCTCCAAATCTCTGCATGTAGAAATGACTTGTCGATATCTCTGAGATCTCTATATGCATTTTCACTTGTCAATATCTCTGAGATCTCTAATGAAAAATTGACTTGTCGATATATCCAATCTTTATATCTTAATTTGACTTGTCGATATCTTTGAGACTTCTCTATAAGCCATTTTGGACGTCTCGATAAATCATTCTGGAGATCTCAAATGACTTCTCTATATGACTTGATCTGTGACTTGTAGATATCCAGACTTAGAACATTTTTCCTAAAACAAATTTATTCAACTCCAAGCTTCTTCACCTTTTCTCTGAGGCATGATCTTGTCGATCTTCTTCTAGAGTTTCTTCTTAGGCTTGAGACTTTGCACTGAAAAATACTTTAGTCTGATCTTTAACACTTTTAGTGACTTATGAAATATAATACAAAGTACATATTTAGACTATCATACAACTGAATCTTAGGGTTGTCAATATGACTTAGTCTTGTTATAATACTGGCATGTCTCGCACAACACCTATGCACTATCAGTTTTGATTGGCTGCTTCTATAAGAAAGCATTCCATTTTTTCTTAACTCGTCAGCTGAGTCCTGACTCATCCTTGTTTGTCAAGCTACTTGATCTGTTGTGGCAAACACCTGATAGTTACTTGACACATATTTCTTGTCATAACTATAGCTATCAAATCTTATACCCGTCCCCATCTCAGTCTTGTAACCACCTCTTGAATTAAATCTTTAAGTGTCTTTGCTTCAGAATAGATAGGCCTTATTCTTGGATACAGCTTCTATACTCCATGTGAATTTGATGCGACTAAACTTCCCTGACATGTGAAATAGTGCCCTGACGTCCAGTATAACACCACCAAATTCGGGGTCAGGAATCTGGGTCGTCACGCAATCCTTCAATCATGTGTAACATGCATTAACTCAAGAACCCAATAATTCCATATCACATACCCCCAATCTCACACACTCACACGTTATAGACTTAGAAATGACGTACAACAAGTATCATCTGTTATTAGAACTCAAATGTACTTTACATGATATCAAACAATTATTCATAACCTCTACATGAAGCTACAATAATTACAACTGATATCTTATACCTATCTGATACTCTGGCCCACCTGAGACAAAGTTGTCAGGGATTTCCCCCATGACTGCAAGTGACTAAGTCTCACACTGGCATGCTGGTTATATGTTATGTTGTATCATTTAAAAGAAAGAAAGAGTGAGCTATAATGCCCAGAATAATAATGTACCGTATGAAATGACTATATGATAAACTCAAGTAAAACGTCATATATGATAAATACGTTTTCTTCAAAAATAGTTTTCCTTGGTGATACACACCTTCTTATGAAAACAATTCTTTAATAGATTATTATCATGCGAATACCTTAATGGTATACCCAGCACCTAGGCTCGGGTTACGGTATTGCATCACAATTCTAATTGGAAGAATAGGACATTCGTTGGAGCCACCGCATACGATGATCAGTCGACTACAGAAATAGTAACCTTTTCTACTAGTAGAAGGATGATACATTCGTATCCCGGTTATCACCCTTGCCGTATTCGGGCTACGTGTCCCATTTTTGGGTATACACATACTTCACAAGTTCCTGAGTACACAGAGTACCTTCGCCTGCGGTACCTTTGGTAGTCCATCTAGCACACATAGTACTAGAGTCTACCCCTCCCTTGTCCTTTAACAAAATTTTATCATATCTTGAGAACCTGAACCACATCGAAGTTCACCCAAGCATTTTTGTTGTTGATAGAAACAACTTATTTTATTGACCGTTCTCAACAGATAATTAAATAAGGGGGAGTTTCTTTTGAAAATATATTCAAAATATTTAAAATAAGTCGAGATAATGTTCTCCGATGATTTGAAATAATTCGAATGATTTTCCAAAAATCAGAAAGTATTTTAGATCAGGTTTTATATTTTTAAATCATAAATAAATCCTTTAATCAATAATTAATAATTAAATATTAATCAATAAATAGTTAAACCTCGAATAGTTATACTTTTAAAGGAATATAGAAATAATATTCCTCAACTTATTTATGTTTAAGTAATATAATCATCTTTAATATGTAATCTAGTTTGAAATAAATATTCGCTGGAAAATACTTCATCCATAATAAATGAATAGTTAATAAAATATTTATTATTTAGAAGTTGCTTTAATAAAAGTTTGAGGTGTTTAATATTTCGTAAGTGGACGTTGATTCCCTTGGAATAAAATAATTACAGATTTTTAATCATCCAAAACATCTCCGGAATGATTCCCGGGTTTATATTTATAAAACAAAACTAACCGACTCTCGTTCTTATGACTTATACATCACGCTCTACTATAGCGTTAATATTCTTAATTAAAACACCTCCGGAATACTTCCAGGTTTTCATCAATTTTTACCGACCGATACCACGCTACTCGCTAGCGTTAATGTTTTCAAATATAAACTCCTCCGGGATACTTCCGGGTTTTTATAACTTACTCCAACCGACTCTCGGTCTAAATATAACATTTCAACTCGCTATGAAAATATACCAAAAATTATCAATAATTGAGCAATGTAATATATCTCAATTTTGTAAAACGGTTTAAAGCAATCTCATGCATATATGACAGTTTGTAAAATATTCACAACACAACAGTTCTCAAAAGGTAGGGTTTGAAAAATTTCCTGGGTATCTCGAGGTGAAGGATGCTCTGGGTTCCGCTCGGAAATCTATAATCATAAACAAAATTCGTTTTGTTAGGTCCCCTTCTAATTTACGGCGACTCGCACTCACGCACTACTTATTATGCACCCTCTCAAATTATATTACCCTTATTATTTCTTTAGGTCCTTGTTCTTATTACGGTCGTTTCCTTTTTCGAAGTGTCTTAAGTCCGTTTTCACTTTCCTCGTCGGCTCCGCTTATGGATTCTACGGTTTTCTAATCGCGCGGTCTCGGCTCCGATATTATTTTAAAATTGAAAAATTATTATTTTCATTTGAAATTTTTATGACAGTTAGGAAAGTCAATTTCCTACTCTCTGTAAAAATGTCATGATTTATGAACATTTTTAAGTCGATCCTTTTCATTATCAAAGCTCGTAATTCGTAGCAGTTTTTGTCACATAAATCACTTTTAGTAAAACAGCCACAACTTTTGATCCGTAAATCAGAATCACTCGATTCAAGCGCCTAAACGATCCTTATAACATGTTCTATCATAATAAAGTGTTATGTTTCAATAAAATATAGTTTAAATCTTCGGGACATCTGCAGAAACTTAAAGTTAGGTTTTATTCATTTTAGCGAGATTACGGTTACGATCCGAGTTTCGTTTATGCCTTAAATATTTATACTACCACCAACAATCAACATATCATCATCACCACACTAACTCCTCTCAAGAACATCATGTTCTTGAGGCAACAACAATCAACCTTAATGTTAGTCCCTTAACAATATGACAAGAATTACAGAAGGGGGGTTGAATGAAATTCTTGAAACTTTTTCTTGAAATAAAATGTTCTAACTCAAATATAAATATAAGTTTATTGATTAGCACAATGCGGAATAAAAACTTAAGTGAATCAAGACACAAGTAATTAAAAACAAGAGTCTTTAAAAACTTTTTGGTGGATTTGTATGATTCCACCAGAGATATATATTATATATTGAGAGAACCCTATGTACAGAAATGCTCACAGCTGCTTACAATAATTGAACTTCTAAGACTGCAGAGAAATGCTAAGAATCCTGCTTACAAATGTTTCTCTGCTTTCTTGATTAGATCGATAGGGTCTTAGTTGCTGCTACTTGGTTTATATATCACCAAGATTACAAAGTAATAAAACAAGATAATAAAACAAAAACTATCTAGTCTATTACAATGCTACTCCATTACTCTATTCCAGCATCTTTGAATATCTTCATAATAGCATGGAAATGAAAATGCTTCTTTGTTCTCGAAAACCCAGTTGAATAGGCTACCACAGTCCATTTGCATCCACTCGACGCATGTGACTGTGTTGTCACTGTTATTCCCAGTGGACTAACAATGAGATTTACAGAAGGGGGGTTGAATGTAAATCTCAAAACTTTTTTAAGTTTTGAGCAGTTTCTAAGGCTAAGTGTTTTTGAGAACAAGTGTGTGAATTGCTTGAAGCTAATACAGACAGATATATATATTCAAACATAAATGTAAAGAACACAAAGAACTTAAAAACTCTTCTGGTGGATTTGTTGTTCCACCAGAGATGTGTTATTTCAGAAAATCTGTGATTCAAAGAATTAAATCACAGCTGCTTCCTAGTACAAACTAGATGATTTTCTCTCTGGATATTTCTAAACAGCTCAGAAAAAATTCATCTCTAATTACTAGCTGTTACTTGGTTTATATATCACCAAGTTTACAAGTGAAGACAAAACTGTAAAATACAATTAAAAAGTTTCTTCACATGTTTCTTCTTCATTTCTCTATCCAATGCAATCTAGGATAATCTGTGAATCTTTGAATACTTCCTTGTTTGCATCAGAATGGAAATGCTGCATTTTCTTGATTCCTCCTAGAGGCTTCCACATTCCAGTTTGTCTCTGTCAACCCATGTGCCTCTGTTAGCTTGTGAATTGTTACTATCAACTGCTAATGAACTAAGCATCCGTTGAAGCTTTCATCCGTTGATGCCTTATCCGTTGAGGCTTTATCCGTTGAAGCTTTATCCGTTGATGCATTATCAGTTGAAGTCTTTATCCGTTGAAGCACTTATCCGTTGATGGATATTATCCGTTGAAGCATTAGAGACATCCGTTGAAGCTTTGTTTCTTATCCGTTGAAGGTCTTCAATATCCGTTGATACTTCTTCACTTATACAAAATTACAATGCATGAAATATTTACAATTAGCCCTCCTATTTGTATATCCATTAGTAGTCAACATGACTGATAATTTCCTACAATATCTAAGAATTACAACTTGAATCCAGAGAATGAAATGTGCTACAATACTAAACTTATTGCTAAGTAAAGCTACTCCTTCAACGGATAGCCAAGATGGTCTTATCCGTTGAGGCTACAAACACTAGATTTCTACTTAAGTGTTTTGTTTAACTTATCATCAAACTAATACACATATTCCTAACAATCTCCCCCTATTTATGTCTACTAGAACTGCAGGCATAAATTTGGGTTTAGCTTGATGATAACAAAACACTTGACAAATATATAAACTGTAATAAATCAAAAATTCAAAAGTGCTACAAAAATGTGTATGCTGAGATGGAATTGAAGAGTTACATTATTTCCAAGGGTGCTCCTTTAGCCTGAGCAGATTAGTTTCTTTTCCTTTGATTCCTTGTTTTCTTTCCTAGCCTCCTGTCATTCTCCTCTATTTGAAGTTGAAGTTGTCTGTAGAATTCAGTTTCATCTTCTTCATTGATGTCTAACTTAGATTGCATATCCTTGAGAGTTTCATTACTGGCAATCTTGAGCTGATCTTCAATTCTGAAAAATCTTCTGACTCCTTTGTTGTCTCTGAACTTCATCAACCAATGAGGTGATTTGTGAATTGTAATTCCTTTTTCTTGAATGAGTAATGTTCTAGGCAAAGCATTGGGCTCCCTCCAAGTTTTCCTTATGTTGGCAATCTTGTTGAGAATCTCAGTCTTGGCAGTCCTGGTAAAGCCAGAATCCCTTTGTATGGCTGAGTAGACTCTAATCAAGGTAGAGTAGCCTTCATTCAGAATTCTGTAAAGAGGCCAGGTTCTTTCCCCATCTCCTTTGTATTTGAACACTAGTCTTTCTGGTAGCTGTCTTTAGGCAGCTATTCCCCTTACTTCCTCCAGCTCATCCAGATAGAGTTCAATGTCTGAAAATTCTTTTATGTCACAGATGTGAACATAATCATCCTTAGAGGCTTGAGGCTTAGGCTTAGGCTTCTGTATGAATTTGATTGAGGCTTTAGAGGGTATTGATTTGATTCTTCTTTTCTGCTTCTTTGATGGTGGAGAAGAGGTTAGGAAGGTGGGCAATTTGATGGTGTTCCAATCAATTGGTTCCTCCCTGGGAATGATTGTTTCACCATGAATGTTCATGAAGGGGTCAGGCACAATGGGTTCAGGAATAGAGGGTAGTAGTTTGGATATTGATTGGGTTTCTTTAGTCTCATCTACCATCTTTCTCTTTGCATTGACCTTCTTTCTGTTCCCTTTTTTCCATTCTTCTCTTCCCTTACTTCTTTCCTCCATATCAGTATCAACCATGTCCCCCATAGCTTCATCTTCACTTTTGTCTTCAATTTCTTTCTGTTCTTCAGCCTGACTTGACTTTAGCTGTTTTTCAAGCTTTGCTTGTGCTCTTTTGTCAGCCTTTAGCTGTTTGGCTTCTTCCTTCAACCTTCTGGTTTCTTCCCTCTTGGCTATTGAGAATTTGGGATGTCCTTGCATCACACATATGCTCTTTCCCTCTCTGAAGATAATAGCCATGTTCCTCCTTACAGCCACATCCATGGTCTCTTTGTGTTTTGAGATACTTCTACCCAAAAGCTTGTCATCATCAGCCTTTGGAAGAGGAAAATCCATTTTTTTCAGGGGATTCTTTGTAGAGTCCTTATTGGATATGTTGTTGGGCTTGAGAACCATAGGTTTCAGATCCTTGGAATAAGTCTCTCCAACCTTATTCCTCCCTACTGGCTTGAGCTCCATAATAATTGATTCCACTTTTGTACTATACTTCACATATTGTGATTGAGAAGTTATAGAACCAAATATTTGTTGCATCTTTTCATCAATCTTCTTCCTTTGCTCTTTGACTTGCAATTCAGCTGCTGCTATCTGGATTAGATCAATTCCATCAAGCTTTCCTTTGATTGGAATAATTGGAGAAGTGGTGATGACAGGAACTAGCACTTGAGAAATTTGAACTGTTGTTGATGGCTCGCCTTCCCCTTCCCCTTTATTCTCCCCCTTTTTGTTATCATCAAGGGTAGGGGTCAAGCCTTGTGCATTTTCCAGCTGCATGAGTAGATTTGTTTGAGTTTGTTGATTCTGAAGAATGGTGACCATAGAGTCTTTAATGATCTGAACTCTGGTTTCCAATCTGGCCAGTCTCTTGTCAGCATCAGATTCTTTCCTCAGTCTCCCTAACAAATCTTGCATAGTACCATAAGGTATGACTGAATCCAACTTCTCAGCATTGTAGGATTTTAGATCAGCAATATCCTGCTTGAGCTCATCCACACTTAGATTCTGTTTGAAGTGCTGCAACTACAGGAGATGCAGAGATTCCAGATGAGCTTAAAGAATTACCTTGGTACCAGCATCTGTAGTCTCCTGAAGGGCCTTCTGAATTGTCATGACTTGTCTGACCAAAGTGACACCAAACTCTCCTGGTGTTGATGCTTTTGCCCATGCCCATTCAGGAAGATCTGGAACAGAACTTGGGCCTGCTACTCCCCCTAAGTTCATGCTCTCATCCAAAGAATCAGAGTCATCATCATTAGAATTTACTCCAAATTCTTCAGATGGCTCACCAGCTTGAGAAGGCAGCTTGTTAACAGTAGCTTTATCTCTGAGAAGAGATTCTGAAGTATGTACAATGTTTAATGTCTGTTTTGCCTCCACATTGCCCTGAGCAGCCAATAATTGATAGGCTGAGACAGGATGAGTAAAAGTGTCAGCATCCAAGGAAATATTATCAATTACAACTCTGTAATGTTGCTGAAATTGTCTTTCCTTTTCTGCATCATCCACTTTCATTGACTCACTAGCAATGGCTGGATCCACCCTTATAGCTTCTGTACCTGCCTTTCTCTCTTTTTCTCTATTTTCTTGCATCAGGGGCTCCCCCTGGCTCACACACACCCTCACCCTCACCTTCTAAGGTGGCACTCCCCTCACTCACTTTTGCCATGCTGGAAGAAATAGCATGCATATGGTGACTCTCAACCTGTCCTTTTGCCTCAGAGCAACCCAGCCTCTCACTCAAAAGATCACTCCCTTCCCTCAATCCTAAAAGTGATTGTACAGTAGCCATGTCCTCTACAGTTGGAATTGTTTCTGTTATGTGTGTAGAGACCATCAACGGATAGGGAGTATCCGTTGAAGTGGAAACTGATGGTATCAACGGATAACTGCTGTTAAGCTTATCCATTGAAGAACAACCACTTGTCAACGGATGAGAGATATCCGTTGAAGAAGGAAAAGATGTAGATATAGAAAGTGACATAATTGTTGAATCTGTGTGAATTGATTTTAAGTGAGGTAACACAGATTCTTCAACTACATCCGAAAGAAGTGGCTGATGATCCAACAAATCATCTAAAAGATGATGATCATCAGGTTTGGAGTGGGGCTCTTCCCTGAGTTTTAATGAGGGAGAATGAGGAATTGATGTGAATATCATATCCACATCCAGAGAGGGTGATGGAGAGTTTGATGATTGGTGTGTTTCTATTATGAGAGAATGGGGATGTGACTCCATATTTGCTGGAATCACATCAAGCTGAATTTGTGAAGGCACAGATACAGGTGGATGTATCTGTGCTGTGTGTGCCCCTTGTGTGGAAACTAGGGTCTTGGCCTTCTTCTTCCTTGAAAAGGCTTTAATTGGTGAATGTGTGACTTCAGTGTCCCTCCCTCTTTTGTTCTGTGTCCCTGGTTGGGGACTATTTTCAATAGTTACATCCTTTTGGGAGGATGCAACTAGGGATGTGTTAGACTCCTTTTGAACCACCATAGTCTTTTGAGAGACTGTGGCTTGGCTGTCTTGGGTACCACTCACCTCTCCCTCCTTATCCTGGGGGGTTTCTTGATGTTCACCCCTCCCCTCACCACTCACACCCTGTTCACTCCCTTCAGGGTTTATGGTAGTTGTTACAACTGTTGTCTTTTGAGAAACAACAGAGGTAGTTTTCTTTGACTTGAGTTTTGAAACTTTAGTTTTGGTGGCTTTGGTAGGAACCTATTTGGGCAAAGACACAGATCCCATTGCCACACTAGAAGACAAAGAAACAATGGGGTTGGAGATAGTAGGAGTTATAGAAGTGTTTACCTCATTTACCTGTGGTGCATTCATGATTGGCAAATATACAAATGGCACCTGGATGTTGAGGTTCATTCTCAAAAGGTCTGCAAGGACCCTTTTCTCTTGTGCCCAGCATTTGAGTTTGTTATTCTCATTTGATATAACCAATCCTTCAGCAACATGGTTAGCCAATAACATAAAGAATCTAGCATAGTAGATGTTATGTGGTCTATTAGCTTTGTTACCTAATCTGGAACCTAATTCTAGCATGACACAGTTGCTAAAATTAAAGTACCTATCAGAAACTAGCATATAAAGCATATTAACAAGAGATGAAGTTATGGCATCAAAATTGCTAATCTTCCCATAGAAAACCTTAATAAAGGCATCTCCAAGAAAACTCCATTCTTTCCTAAGGCATTTCCTTCTAATGCTACCTAAACTAGCAGAATCAAAAGCATAGCCTATGGAATCTAACATAGCAGATACATCTTTATCAGTGTGTGGTGTTATGGCATTATTCTCAGGCAACTTAAAGCAAGACTGTATATCATCACAGTTAATGCAATAATCCTTACCTTTGAGAGAGAAGGCAATAGTCATATCTGTGGAGTTGAACTCTGCAGTTGTCCAAATCTCCTCAATCACCTCACAGTAGATGGTTGGGGCTTCCAGCATTGCATAGCTTAATTTGCAGTTTTTGATGAAGTTCATCATCTTGTGATAATCAGAATGGGCTTCATTCTTTTCAACCAAGGCTACGAAATTATTCTTTTCATAAACAAATCCTGTTTGAGACATAATTTTGACTACTGGTGCCATTATTGTGAGTAGAGGTTGCAGAGAAAAACTTGAGAATTTTGGGAGAGAAGGAGAATAAGAATTGCAAGAAAGCGTAAAGTGAAAATAAGAGTTCAATTGGGCTTTATACTTTCTTGAATTAAAACGAAAATAAAATGATTAAATGATACTTTTAAATAAATTACAGCCGTTTAAGAGGAAAGAAAACTGTAGAAATTCTGAAAACTACCTTTAACACAAATACATAAAACAGTGTATATATGTATCAATGGTTGAGTAAAAGAATCAACGGCTGTGACTCACTTATAGTAATTGATGTGACACTTCAACGGATAAGGTAAATAGTTATTCGTTGATGATCAACACCATTTTATCCGTTGAAGGATAAAATTACCAGAAATGTATTTGTCTTTCAGGATAATGAACATCCGTTGATAGAACAATTTTGGCTTTCAACGGATAGGGAATATCCGTTGATAGGACAACTCTTACTTAAAGCCAACTTTGTTCTTGCAGCAAATTCTTTTCAGGCTTCAAGGTAGATTATATAGATGACATAAATTATGAATAATTAAGCATACCTAGCTCACTTACTAATCTTGTGAATGTTGATTCATCAAGTGGCTTGGTAAATATGTCTGCAATCTGCTTTTCACTTGGAACAAAATGAAGTTCCACTGTACCTTTCATCACATGTTCCCTAATGAAATGATACTTGATATCAATGTGCTTGGTTCTTGAGTGCTGCACTGGATTTTCAGTAATGGCAATGACACTTGCGTTGTCACAGAATATTGGAATTTTGTCAACAGTCAAACCATAGTCAAATAGTTGATTCCTTATCCATAGTATCTGTGCACAGCAACTACCAGCAGCAATGTACTCAGCTTCAGCTGTTGATGTGGAAACAGAATTTTGCTTCTTGCTGAACCATGACACAAGCTTGTTTCCTAGAAATTGACAGGTGTCAGTTGTGCTTTTCCTGTCTATTTTGCAGCCTGCATAATCTGCATCTGAGTAACCAATTAGATCAAAACCAGACTCTCTAGGGTACCAAATTCCAAGATTTGGTGTCCCTTTGAGATATCTGAAGATTCTTTTAATAGCCACTAAGTGAGATTCTTTAGGATCAACTTGAAATCTAGCACTGAGACATGTAGAAAACATTATATCAGGTCTACTAGCAGTTAAATATAAAAGTGAGCCAACCATGCCTCTATAACTTGAAATATCCACAGACTTTTCAGCCTTGTTTAATTCAAGCTTGGTGGCAGTGGCCATGGGAGTTTTTGCAGATGAACAATCCATTAAGTCAAACTTCTTTAAAAGATCATAAATGTATTTAGTTTGACTAATGAAAATTCCATCACTAACTTGTTTAACTTAACCAAGAAAATAAGTTAGCTCTCCCATCATGCTCATTTCATATTTACTTTGCATTAACTTAGCAAACTTTTTACAAAGCTTATCATCTGTAGATCCAAATAAAATATCATCTACGTAAATTTGAACAAGTATTTTAGAGCCATTAACATTTCTAAAGAAGAGAGTTTTGTCAACAGTACCTCTTGTGAAGTGATTATCTAGAAGAAATTTTGACAAAGTCTCATACCAGGCTCTAGGTGCTTGCTTTAGTCCATAGAGTGCTTTCAACAGATAATACACATAGTCTGGAAAGTTTGGATCTTCAAATCCTGGAGGTTGGATTACATAAACTTCTTCCTCCAATTCCCCATTTAGAAATGCACTCTTGACATCCATTTGATAGACTTTGAAATTGGCATGGGCTGCATAGGCTAGAAAGATTCTGATGGCCTCAAGTCTGGCAACTGGAGCAAATGTTTCATCAAAATCTATCCCTTCTTGTTGAGAATAGCCTTTAGCAACCAATCTGGCTTTATTCCTTATGACTATGCCATTTTCATCCATCTTGTTTCTGAATACCCATTTTGTGTCAATAGAACTCTTGTTCTTTGGCTTGAGTACCAGCTTCCATACTTTGTTCCTTTCAAATTGGTTTAGCTCCTCTTGCATTGCTAAAATCCAATCTGGATCCAATAGAGCTTCTTCCACTCTCTTAGGTTCCTCCTGTGATAGAAAGCTACTATACATACATTCATCTTGAGTAGCCCTTCTAGTTTGCACTTTAGATGTAGCATCACCAATGATCAGTTCAAAAGGGTGATTCTTGGTCCATTTTCTTTGAGGTGGTAGATTAGCTCTAGATGAGGTTGCCTCAGTATTGTCATGATGTGAGATAGAATGTTGATTGGTTGAAACTCCCCCTGAGTTGCTGATCTTGAAAGGAATTGGGAGATCTATCAACTGATGAAGTGAATTGATTATCCGTTGACAGACTGTGATCAACGGATGCTTCATTATGAATTTCAACGGATGATGCACTTTGTCTTTCAACGGATGCTGCATTGCTTCTTTCAACGGAAGCTGAATTATGACTTTCAACGGATGCAGCATTCTGTGCATTATACAAAGGCAGATTCTGAATTCTTCTTGAGATGCCTTCTTCATCATTCTCATCTTCACTATCATCACAATATATCTCAATGTTGTCAAATTTGAGTCCTTCATGATGTCCCTCATCTGTTAGTCCATCAATCTTTTTATCATCAAACACAACATGCACAGATTCCATGACAATGTTGGTTCTTAGATTGTAGACCCTATAAGATTTTCCAGCAGAATAACCAACAAATATTCCTTCATCAGCCTTTGCATCAAACTTCCCTTTGTGATCAGATTGATTCCTTAAGATGTAACATTTGCAACCAAAGACATGCAGAAAGTTTAAAGTTGGTTTTCTTCTCTTGAATAGTTTATAGGGAGTCATGCATTTTGCCTAATTGATTAGAGAAATATTTTGAGTGTAACATGCACAGTTAACAGCCTCAGCCCAAAAGTAAGTTGGGAGTTTTGACTCTTCAAGCATTGTCCTTGCAGCTTCAATTAGTGATCTGTTCTTCCTTTCAACCACACCATTTTGTTGTGGAGTTCTTGGAGCTGAGTACTCATGCATGATCCCATTTTCTTCACAGAACAACTTCATGGTTGAATTCTTGAACTCAGTTCCATTGTCACTCCTAATATTTCTTACTTTGAAATCAGGATGATTGTTGACTTGCTTGATATGATTGATAATGATTTCACTAGCTTCATCCTTTGATCCAAGAAAATAGACCCATGAAAACTTTGAGAAATCATCTACAATCACTAGGCAATATCTTTTCCTTGAAATTGACAATACATTGACTGGTCCAAAAAGATCCATGTGTAGCAGTTGTAATGGTTCATCAATTGCAGATTCAAGCTTCTTACTGAATGATACTTTCTTTTGCTTTCCTTTCTGACAAGCATCACACAGCCCATCCCTTGTGAATTCCACTAGAGGTATTCCTCTAACTAAGTCCTTTTTGACTAGATCATTCATTGTCTTGAAATTCAAATGGGATAGCTTCTTGTGCCATAGCCAACTTTCAACTGCACTTGCTTTGCTGAAAAGACAAGTAATGGATTCTGCATCTGTAGAGTTGAAGTCAGCTAGGTACACATTTCCTTTTCTAACTCCAGTTAGAACTACTTTATTGTCCTTCTTACTTGTGACAATACAGGCTTCAGAATTGAAGGAAACAGTATTCCCTCTGTCACATAGTTGACTGATGCTCAATAAGTTGTGTTTGAGACCATCAACCAATGCAACTTCATCAATGATGACATTTTCTTTTGAAATCAAGCCATATCCCATAGTGAATCCTGTGCTGTCATCTCCAACGGTTATGCTAGGGCCAGCTCCCTCCTTAAACTCTGTGAGCAGGGTGAAATCTTCTGTCATGTGTCTTGAACAGCCACTGTCCAAGTACCATAGATTCCTTCTTTTTCCCTGCACACAACAAAATCAATCAAGTTGATTTTGGTACCCAAGTTTCCTTGGGTCCAGCCTTGTTAGTCTTTTTCCTAGACTTCATTCCTCCTGCATCTTTTGACTTAGGTAACTTTGGGTCTACCTTGATCTCAGATGTGGTTGGTTGAAGTGTAGGGTTAGTCACAGAATCATTTAGCACATTTGATTGAATTTGATAAGGCATAGATTGTGCAAACATGGTATTCCACATAGGCATATTGTATGGCATTTGAGGCATACTAAATGCAGTAAAATAAGGATTATTAATATATGGCATGTTTGCAAAATGTGCATGGGGATTCTGATGAGACATAACAGGCATGGCATGCAGAGGTGACATAGACATGTTAGGCATGGAGGGATTTGAAGGCATGGGAGTATTTTTAACAGATTTGCAATTATCAGATAGGTGATTAACACTTTTACAATGCACACAGCTTTTTCTAGGAGCATACCTATCAGGTGTGTAATTGTTATGTTTATTAATCCCTACCTTCCCATTTCTTTTAGATTTTCTCTTAGTTTCCCTCTTATCCTCAACCAACTTAAGCCTATTTCTCAGCTGATCTAAAGTCATGTGTCCTATATTCACCTTACTGGCATCTTTGGATGTGCTAGCTCCTTCTTTGACAAAGTTCTTGAGAGTTGAATCATTCTTCTTATTGAGGTTTTTATTTTTAAAATTACTTGCCTGTTTTAATTGATGAGCCTTCAACGGATGCTCCTTTTCTTCCTTCAACGGATAACTTTCATCATCCGTTGATTCCACATTCGTTGACAATCCATCAATTAATTCTAACTCCTTTTTGTTTTTCTTCCAGGCATCCTCACAGAATGATTCAATTCCCTGAACCTTGGCAATCTGAACACTAACATCCCTAGATGTTTTCCAGGCCTTGATTACCTCTTGCTCACTTTCTAACTGTTTAGAAATAATTTCTACCTTCTTAACAGCTTCTTCTAGTTCACTCTCAACAGTCAAGCATTTAAGTTTAATCTTTTCAAGTTCAATTACCTGATTCTCTAACACAACATTCCTATCACTTAAAAACACATTATTCTCTTTGATCCTAGTGTTTTCTTTAGCTAGTGATTTAAGGGAAACACGCAAATGATATAATTCATTGGACATATCATTTATGGCTTCATTGCATTCATGTTTAGAAAGCTGAGAGAGATCAGTAGTAATTACCTGGTTGCTTGATGAACTAGTTTCATTTTCATCAGAATTAGCCATCAGGGCTAGGTTGACATATTCCATATCATCATCTTTATTGACCCCATCTGCTGCCCA
Source organism: Apium graveolens (assembly GCF_009905375.1). Taxonomy (NCBI): domain Eukaryota; kingdom Viridiplantae; phylum Streptophyta; class Magnoliopsida; order Apiales; family Apiaceae; genus Apium; species Apium graveolens. Next base: position 185,268,765 of record NC_133652.1, on the reverse strand, counting down.
ATCATCTTGAGTGAGAAAAGCTCTTTCCTTCTGTTTGAGCAAATCAAAATACTTCTTTTTATAATCAACTTGCTCAAATTTCTTTTTATCAGAGGTTGGCTTCCTGCACTCACTTGTAAAGTGTCCACTCATGCCACAGTTATAACATTTGAACTTGGATTTGTCCACCATGTTTTTGTTTGGCTTAGTGAATTTTGTATTTTTCTTTAACTTCATCTTTGCAAACCTCCTGGACAGAAAAGCCAGATGTTCATCAATATCATCAGAGTCATCCTGACTGGAATTGTCTTCATCCTCAGCTACTTGCTCTTTACCCTTGCTTGATTCTGATTTGCTTGTGCCAATTTTGAGACTTGGCATTGTCTTTTCCTCATTCCTGGCTTCAACCTTCTCACTGTCAGCTACAAGTGCAACTGATCCTCCTTTTCTCTTTCCCTTTTCCAATAGCTCATCTTGCTCCATCTCAAGTTCATATGTCTTCAAAATTCCATATAATCTTTCAAGTGTGAAGTCCTTATAATCTTTAGAATTTCTTAGAGAAACAGTCATAGGCTTCCATTCCTTTGGTAGAGACCTTAGAAATTTTAAATTGGAGTCCTTGACTTGGTACACTCTCCCATACAGCTTTAATCCATTCAATAGTTTCTGAAATCTGTTGAAGGTATCATTCAATGATTCTCCTTCTTCAAAGTGAAAATATTCATACTGTTGAATGAGAAGCTGCATTTTGTTTTCTCTAACTTGCTCAGTGCCTTCACAAATAAGCTGCACAATATCCTAAATTTCCTTAGCAGTTTGGTTGTTGATGACATTGTCAAACATATCTTGATCCAGGCCATTAAACAGAATGTTCATGGCTTTCTTGTCCTTGTGGACTTCTTCAATATCTTCAACAGTCCATTCTACCTTTGGCTTGGGAATAGACTGTCCAACAGCAACTGTAGCAGTAGCAGCTGTGGCCACCTTGTGTGGGATGTGAGGACCATTTTCAATGCAGTTGATGTAGCTTTCATCTTGAGAGAGAAGATGTAAATGCATCTTCACTTTCCAGTGATGATAGTTATCTCTTTCCAAGATTGGAATCTTTACACCAAGATCCTTCTTACTCATGATGTTAGCAGAATAGATCTTTAAACTCTTTGAATGTTAAGAGCTTGCTCTGATACCAATTGTTATTCCCAGTGGACTAACAATGAGATTTACAGAAGGGGGGTTGAATGTAAATCTCAAAACTTTTTCAAGTTTTGAGCAGTTTCTAAGGCTAAGTGTTTTTGAGAACAAGTGTGTGAATTGCTTGAAGCTAATACAGACAGATATATATTCAAACACAAATGTAAAGAACACAAAGAACTTAAAAACTCTTCTGGTGGATTTGTTGTTCCACCAGAGATGTGTTATTTCAGAAAATCTGTGATTCAAATAATTAAATCACAGCTGCTTCCTAATACAAACTAGATGATTTTCTCTCTGGATATTTCTAAACAGCTCAGAAAAAATTCATCTCTAATTACTAGATGCTAATTGGTTTATATACACCAAGTTTACAAGTGAAGACAAAACTGTAAAATACAATTAAAAAGTTTCTTCACATGTTTCTTCTTCATTTCTCTATCCAATGCAATCTAGGATAATCTGTGAATCTTTGAATACTTCCTTGTTTGCATCAGAATGGAAATGCTGCATTTTCTTGATTCCTCCTAGAGGCTTCCATATTCCAGTTTGTCTATGTCAACCCATGTGCCTCTGTTAGCTTGTGAATTGTCACTATCAACTGCTAATGAACTAAGCATCCGTTGAAGCTTTCATCCGTTGATGCCTTATCCGTTGAGGCTTTATCCGTTGAAGCTTTATCCGTTGATGCATTATCAGTTGAAGTCTTTATCTGTTGAAGAACTTATCCGTTGATGGATATTATCCGTTGAAGCATTAGAGACATCCGTTGAAGCTTTGTTTCTTATCCGTTGAAGGTCTTCAATATCCGTTGATACTTCTTCACTTATACAAAATTACAAGGCATGAAATATTTACAATTAGCCCTCCTATTTGCATATCCATTAGTAGTCAACATGACTGATAATTTCCTACAACATCTAAGAATTACAACTTGAATCCAGAGAATGAAATGTGCTACAATACTAAACTTATTGCTAAGTAAAGCTACTCCTTCAACGGATAGCCAAGATGGTCTTATCCGTTGAGGCTACAAACACTAGATTTCTACTTAAGTGTTTTGTTTAACTTATCATCAAACTAATACACATATTCCTAACAGTCACTGTCAATAGATATTTGAATTCTTTATCCATCGGGTTCATGATCATCCGTCGAGTTATTGATCATCCGTCGGTTTGTCTATTTGATCATCCGTCGACTTCATTGTAGGTTATCCGTCGGGCAGCAAACTGGCACTTGACTTCATTTCATTTATGCAGAATTACAAGACATCATATATGTATAATTAATCAACCTATTCTGCATATCTAGTTAAAGTCAACATGACTTGAATACTAGTTACAGATTCTATACAATGGTGAATGCAGAAATGTGCTACAGACTTATTGTTACATAAGCTACTCACTCGATGGATAATAAGTCATCATCCATCGGGACTATAATGAGTCATCCGTCGGGACAATAAATCTTATCCGTCGAGTGCTATATTATTTCACTAAGTAAAATCTACTAAGGTGTTTTGTTCATGAAATCATCAAGTACACAACATATACACAACAATCTCCCCCAATTTATGTCTACTGGAATTGTAGCCATAAATTAACAGATACTTGATGATAACAAAACACCCTAAAAATATAACTTTAAGAGAAAGTAGATATTACTGAAAAGTGCTTCAAATAACAAAAATGTACAAAGTTTTGCTCATAGTCATTTTTCAAGATGCTCCTCTAGCCTGAGCAGATTTTTCTAGTTTCTTGAAGGTCTGGATCTCTTTCCAAGCTTTCTGTTGTTTTCCTCAATCTGATTTTGGAGCTGCCTGTGGAATTCCAGTTCATCAGATTCTGAGAGATTTAGCTTTCCTTGTATTTCCAAAAGAGTCTCATTGCTAGAGATGCTCAATTGGTCTTGTAATCTGAAGAATCTCCTTACACCTTTGTCATCTATGAACTCCATCAGCCAGTAAGGCCTTAGATGCACTCTTCTCCCTGTGTAAGGGATGATTAGAGTTTTTGGGAGTGCATCTTTAGCTCTAACACTCCTTAGTTCTTCAATCTTCTTCAATACCAATCTTCTTGGATTAATGTTGAACCCAAAGTTCTTCTTGAAGGATGAATAAACTTTAATCAGTACAGCTTGGCTTTCTTGAAGGATCCTATGAAGAGGCCACTGAATCTCATTTCCTCCTTTGTACTTGAAAACTAACCTTTCAGGTAGGTTTCTGTATGCATCAATTCCTCTCACTTCATCTAGTTTATCAAGATAGAGGTTTAGATCAGAAAATTCTTTGATGTCACACAAGTACCGATAGTCTCCCTTACTGACTTTAGATTGAGCTTTCACTTGAGACTTGGATTTGAGAGGTGACAGCTTCACTTTCTTGACTGCTCTTGACTTTGCTCTTTTTGGCTTGCTAAGGATTGGTAGATTGAAGTTAGGAATTGGTATATTGTCCCATTCTATTGGCTCATCCTTGGGCACAATAGGTTCACCATGAATATTCCTGTAAAGATCCACCATCCTGATATCTTCAAATACCACAGAGGGCTTTGATGCTTGAGTTGTAGATGGTGTGGATTCCTTAGGAAATTGATCTTCCAATTCCTTGTCAACAATATCCAGTTTCCTTTTAGTTCTTTTAGCCAATTCCTTCTTTCTTGGAGATTTCTTCTATTGTTCAACTTGCTTCTTTGATTCAATAGCTTCAGTTGGTTGAGAAGGAATTTGTTGTGATGAATTTATAGCATGTAGCTTGGCCAAGATAGCAATCTGCTCTTTCTTTTATTTAGTCTTTTTAGCATCCAGAGCAGCTTGCTTCTTTTCCTGCTTCAATCTAGCCTTTTCTTCTCTCTTTGCTTGAGCAAATTGAGGATGTCCAGCCATCACACAAATTTCTTTCCCATTTTTGAAAATCTTGGCAATTATCCTTTTGGAAGCTAAATCAGCTGGATCTTTGTATAAAGCAATTGATCTTGATAGAAGCTTCTTCTCATCAGGCTTAGGTGTCTCATACACAGTGTCCAGAGGATTTTTCAATGATGATTTTGAGTAGTTTACCCTTGGTTTAAGAATTGTTTCAGCCTTTGGAGATTTGATACAGGAAGACTGTCCTCTTTCCAGGTAGTTCATGCTCATCTCATTCATACTAATTTACTTGACCTGAGAGTGATGGATGGCTGACTTAACTGGCTCCTTGACAAGTTCAAACTTCTTCTGTATTTCCTCATCAATCTTCTCCCAGTTGACTAAACTCAACTTTTCCTTATCAGCTGCTCTTAAGTTGGCTGCTGCTGCATTGATCAGATCTATACTATTTGTAACTGATGGCTTTGAGATAGTAATTGAAGGTACAATTACTTTAGTGATTTGAATTTGAAGCCTCTCCCCCTCACTTGATCTTTTCTCCCCCTTTTTGTAATCATCAAGTTGAGCAGAGCAGGGTTATTAACCTGAGCAACCACCGGTTTTTAAAGTAGATCAGTATGTTGAGCTTGATGGAGATGAATGGCAGTTAAAGATGCTTCCATGGCTGACATTCTTGTGTCCAAGGCATCTATCTTGGTTGACAGATTAGAATTTTTCCTTAATTGCCTCTTGATGTCAAGCATTGTAGCTTATGGAAGTTTAGAGTCTATCCTATCTGAAATAGCCTTTTTCATCTCCTCAATATCATTCTTCATAGTATTCACATCTCTAGCATGCTGGAAGCCCTGGATTTGTTGAAGTTGCAGGGAAGCTAGATGTGCCTGAAGGAGCTTCTTGGTGCTGACATTGGTAGTGGTTTGAAGAGCAGTATTGGTCTGATTGATTAATTGGATCAGGGTTGTCTTGAAGTAATGCTTATCACAGTGCTTTGAGAATGCCCATGATGGCATACCTGACCTTAAACTTGAGCCTACTTCTCCCCCTATATCTATTGCTTCATCTTCACTATCCCCACTCCTATCTCCAAAACAATTAGCTGAACCACCAGTCTCATAGTCCACATCACCAGCTGTAGAAGGAAAAGCTGTGATGGCATCCTTAGCTCTCATTAAAGACCGTGTGGTATGCACCAAATTCAGCATCCTTTCTGCATTATCATTGCCCTATTCAGCTAGAAGTTGATAAGCTGGAACAGGGTGAGTATATGCCTCAACATCAAGGGAAGCGGAATCTATAACAACTTTAGGATGCTGACATAGTCCTTCCCTGTCTGCATCATGGACATTCATTGACTCACTAGCAATGACATCCATCCTTATTGCTCCAATACCTGCATTTCTCTCATTTTCTCTCTTTTGTTGCATCAGGGTCTCACCCTGGCTCCCCACCCTCACACCCTCACCTTCACCTACTAAGGTGGGACTCCTCTCACTCTCTTTTACCAATCCTGAAGAAATGGATTGCGGATTTTCACTCATTTCCTCTCCTTTTTCCTGGGAGCAACCCAGACTCTCACTCAAAACACTCTTCTCTCAATCCTAAGAGTGACTATACAACCACTAAATCTTCTGCACTTGAAATAATTGAAGTTTGAAATTGTGCTGAGATACTCGACGGATGAGTGATATCCATCGAGTGAGTGGTTTTGCTATCCGATGGATAACTGCTGTTAGGCTTATCCGTCAGGATATAATCACTACTCGACGGATGAGCAATATCCGTCGAGAGAGTAGAAATGAATGAGCTGGGAATAGAAACTATTGTTGACTCTGTGCTGATTGAAGATATTTTAGGCACAGATGACACAACAGTTCCTGAAAGAATTGGCAAGTGAGCCAACAAATTATCTAAAAGATGATGCTCACTTGCACTAGATTTTGGCTTCCCCAACAGAGTTAAAGAAGGGGAATCAGGAATTGATATGTTTATCATATCCACATCCAAAGAATTTGTTGGTGAGTTTGGTGTTTGAGGTGCTTCTATAACTAGAGATTTTGGCTGTGACTCCACATTTATTGGAGCCACATCAAACTGAATTTATGAAGGTGCAGTGACTGTGTCTTTAGCACCAGTTTGCACAGTGTGTGTACCCTGTGCATCCCCAAAGGTTTTTGATTTCTTCTTTCTGGTATAAGTTTGGGGTGAGCTTGTGTCCCTAACCCTCTTGGCTTGTGCTCTTGGTTGAGAGCTTTGTTCAATAGCTGCATCCTTTTGGGAGGATGCAGCTAGAAATGAGCTTTTGTCCTTTTTAAGCACTACAGTTTGTTGGGAAACTGCAGTGTGGCTAGGCTGGGATTCACACAACTCTCCAACCTTATTCTTGGGGTTTCTTTTATGTTCACCCCTTCCTTCACCTAACTTTGATTTGGATTTTGAAATAATTGTAGGTTTAGCAGCTTTGGTAGCTAACTGTTTGGTCATTGACACAGTTGCCATAGCCACACTTGAACTCAAAGAAGTTGTGGAGGTTTATATAGTTGAAGGGACAGGTGAACTTACCTCACTTACCTGAGGTGTTTGCATTACAGGAAAATAGAACATTGGCACATCCTTGTGATGATTGGCCCTGTTCAAATCTGCAATGAGCCTTCTCTCTTGAACCCAACAATCTAGTTTATTGTTAGGGTTCTCAAGCACAATCTCTTCACAGAGGTGGTTAGCTAATAACATAAGAAATCTAGCATAATGCACATTCTTACGTCTTTTATTTAACTCTTCTAATTTAAAACCTTACTCAAACAAGACAAGGTCACTGAAATTGTAGAATTTATCTGTAACTTGCATGTAGAGCATGTTAAGCATGGAAATATTCACTGAATCAAAATTACTGACCTTTCCTGAGAAAACCTTTATAACTACATCACACAAGTAACTCCACTCTTTCCTATGACCCATTCTCCTAATATCACTCAGTTTAGAAGTAGGGAGTACATAGTGCATGGAATTAAGCATATTGATTATATCAGTGTCCGTCTGTGGTGAAGTCACATTGTTATCAGGAATTTTGAAACATGCATTGTTCACATCACTATTAATACAGAATTCTTTACCTTTAATGGTTAGAGTGATGGTCTTATCTGTAGAGTTGTAGGTAGCAGTAGTCCACATCTCTTCAACAACTTCACAGAAGATTGTAGGTGATTCCAGCATGGCATAGTTGAGCTTGCAACTCTTCACAAAGTCCATCATCTTGTGATAGTCTCCAGATTGCTGAATACCCTTGTTCACTAGTGTGGTGAAATTGTTCTTCTCATAAATGAACCTAGTTTGAGACATAATCTTTACAACAGGTGCCATTATTAGAGAATAAGAGCTTGAAGAGAAAGAGAGTAAGTGCTTTGAGAGAAAATGAAATAAGAGCAGTTGAATTGAGAATGATAAGAGAAAAGCAATTGCAATGAAATAAGCTTTTATGTTATCTCAAAAATAACTGATAAAAATAATAAAGTGAAATAAAGTAACCAATAGAAATTGCCTAAAATAGCCGTTTAAAAATAAAGTGTAAAAATTCCACCCATTATCCGTCATGTTATGCTTATAAACTGTAAGTATACTCGATGGATAATGTACAGGGAATTAACGGCTGAGATTAAGACAATTGGACGGATGAGGATAAACTGTTATCCGCCGAGACATGAAATAATCCAGAAACATAATTGATTTTTGTTAGCAAATAGTATATCGACGGATGATCAAACTCGATGGATAAAGATACATCCGTCGAGATGTAAATTTTGACTTAGCCAAAATTTCATTCCAGACTGAAAAATCAATTAAGTTTCTGGCTGCATTTTAACTTGCAAATTAACTCAGATAGATTTAAGAGTAATTAAGCATACCTAACTCACTTACCAACCTTGAAAAGGTGGATTCATTCAGTGGCTTGGTAAAGATATCTGCAAGCTGCTTCTCACTTGGAACAAAATGAAGTTCCACAGTACCATTCATTACATGTTCCCTTATGAAATGGTACTTGATATCTATGTGCTTTGTTCTTGAATGTTGTACTGGATTTTCAGTGATGGCAATTACACTTGTGTTATCATAGAAAATAGGAATCCTTTCAACTTGCAAACCATAGTCTAGCAATTGATTTTTCATCCATAATATATGTGCACAGTAACTACCAGCAGCAATATATTCAGCTTCAGCTGTGGAAGTAGAAACTGAATTTCGCTTTTTACTGAACCGGGACACAAGCTTGTTTCCTAGAAATTGATAGGTTCATGTTGTACGTTTTCTATCAATTCTACAACCTGCATAATCTGCATCTGAATAACCAGTTTGATCAAAACCAGAATCCCTAGGGTACCAAATGCCAAGATTTGGTGTTCCCTTGAGATATATGAAAATTCTCTTAATAGCTATTAAGTGAGATTCTCTAGGATTTGCCTGAAATCTAGCACATAAACATGTAACAAACATTATATCTGGACTACTGGCTGTTAAGTACAGAAGTGAGCCAACCATGCCTCTAAAACTTGAAATATCCACAGACTTTTTAGTAGTGTTTAATTCAAGCTTAGTTGCAGTGGCCATGGGAGTTTTTGCAGATGTGCAATCCATTAGATCAAACTTCTTTAAAAGATCAAAAATATATTTATTTTGACTAATGAATATTCCATCACTTACTCGCTTAACTTGTAAGCCAAGAAAGTATGTTAGTTCTCCCATCATACTCATTTCATACTTACTTTGCATCAATTTGGAAACCTTTTTGCAAAGTTTCTCATTTGTAGAGCCAAAAATAATATTATCTAAATTTGAACAAGTATACTAGAGCCATTAACATTTCTGAAAAATAAAGTTTTATCTACAGTACCTCTTGTGAAGTGATTTTCCAAAAGGAACTTCGATAAAGTGTCATACCGGGCTCTAGGTGTTTGCTTCAGTCCATAAAGTGCTTTCAAAAGATAATAGACATGTTCTGGAAAATTTGGATCTTCAAAGCCAGGAGTTTGACTGACATAGACTTCTTCCTCTAAATCTCCATTCAGAAAGGCACTTTTGACATCCATTTGATAGACCTTGAAATTGGCATGGGCTGCATAGGCTAAGAAGATTCTGATGGCTTCAAGACTTGCAACAGGAGCAAATGTTTCATCAAAATCTATTCCTTCTTGCTGAAAATAGCCCTTAGCAACCAATCTAGCTTTGTTCCTGACTACTATGCCATTTTCATCCATCTTGTTTTTGAATACCCATTTGGTATCTATTGGATTCTTTCCTTTAGGCTTGGCCACCAGCTTCCATACATTATTCCTTTCAAATTGGTTTAGCTCCTCCTGCATAGCTAAAATCCAATCAGGATCCAACAAAGCTTCTTCTACCTTCTTTGGTTCTTCCTTGGAAAGAAAGCTGCTGTATAGACATTCTTCCTGAGTTGCTCTTCTTGTTTGAACTCTAGAAGAAACATCACCAATGATAAGCTCAAATGGGTGATCTTTTGTCCATTTCCTTTGTTGAGGTAGATTAGCTCTAGATGAAGAAATCTCATTGTTGTCTTGATGTGTGATTGAGTTTTGATTATTAGAAACTCCCCCTGAGTTTGTAGATCTTTGATTTGAGAAAGGGGAACTTTCTATAGGTGATCTATCTAGACTTCCTGCTCATTTTGATAACCCGACGGATGGTGACTTTTGAGTACCGACGGATGAAGCTGGTTGTCTCCCGACGGATAACACAGATTGCCTCCCGACGGATGAAGTATTATGCAACTCGACAGATGTTGAGTTTTGTGCTTCATTGGTAGTAGATTTATCTGCATTATCCTTAGACACTGTTTCTTGATCACTTTCATCATCACCGTCATCACTAACCATCTCCACATTGTCGAATTTGAGGCTCTCATGGTAATCTTCATCTTTTAGTCCTTCAATCTTTTTATCATCAAACACAACATGTATTGATTCCACAATAATGTTGGTTCTTAGATTGTAGACTCTATATGCTTTACTAACAGCATACCAAATAAAAATTCCTTCATCTGCTTTAGCATAAAACTTTCCATTTTGATTAGTTTGATTTCTCAGAATATAGCACGTGCAGCCAAAGACATGAAGAAAATTTAGAGTTGGCTTCTTGTTCTTGAACAATAGTCATGCATCTGGCTTGATTAACCAAAGAAATATTCTGAGTGTAACATGCAGTATTTACAGCTTCAACCCAGAAATATGTTGGCAGTTTAGATTCTTCAAGCATTGTCCTTGCAGCTTCAATAAGTGATCTGTTCTTCCTTTCCACTACTCCATTCTGTTGTGGAGTCCTTGCTGCTGAAAACTCATGCAGAATCCCATTTTCCTCACAAAATGCTCTCATGACAGAATTCTTGAACTCAGTTCCATTGTCACTCCTGATTCTTCTAACCTTGAAATCAGGATGATTATTGACTTGCCTTATGTGATTGATGATGATTTCACTAGCCTCATCTTTAGACTTTAGGAAATATGTCCAAGAGAACTTTGATAAATCATCTACAATTACTAGGCAAAATCTTTTCCTTGAGATGGAAAATACATTGACTGGTCGAAACAAATCCATGTGAAGAAGTTACAAAGGCTCTTCAATTGTTGAATCAAGTTTCTTCCTGAATGATGCTTTAATCTGCTTCCCTTTTTGGCAGGCATCACACAGTCCATCCTTAGAAAACTCCACTAGAGGAATGCCTCTAACCAGTTCTTTCTTCACTAGCTCATTCATGGTCTTGAAGTTTAAATGGGATAGCTTCTTGTGCCATAGCCAACTTTCATCCTGATTTCCTTTACTGAGAAGACAAGTTACAGATTCTGCATTAGATGAGTTGAAATCAGCTAGGTACACATTTCCTTTTCTCACACCAGTGAGAACCACTTTGTTGCTTCTTTTATTAGTCACAACACAGGCTTCTGAATTGAAGGTTACTGAGTTACCTTTATCACAAAGCTGGCTGATACTCAACAAGTTATATTTGAGAACATCCACTAAGGCAACCTCCTCAATGATGACATTGTCCTTTGAAATCAAGCCATATCCCACAGTATAACCCTTGCCGTCATCTCCAAAAGTAATACTTGGGCCAACTCTCTCCTTAAACTCTGTGAGCAGGGTAGAATCACCAGTCATGTGTCTTGAACAACCATTATCCAAGTACCAAAGATTCTTTCTGTTTCCCTGCACACATCAAAATCAAATCAAGTTGATTTTGGTACCCAAGTTTCCTTGGGTCCTGCCTTATTAGCTTTCTTTTTCTGTTTCTTAGGCTTTATCTCATTTGACTTAGGAATTTCAGATTCATCCTTAGTCATTTGAGTTGGGCCTTTGAAACTATTCATTGCAACAGAATTATCATGCATATCATGACTAACAGGAAATGGCATGCCATGTGTAAACATGTTGTTCCGGTAAGGTATGCTAAATGGCATTTGTGGCATACTATATGCAGCATAATAAGGATTAGGTGAAAATGGCATATTAGAAAACTGTGCATTCATGTTCTGTGTAGATATAGCATTAACAGGCATGGGAGGCATGGCATTCATGTTAGGAAATTGAGGTTACACAGACATGGAAGTAGGCATGGCAGATTTGCAATTAACAGACAAATGATTTACACTACCACACTTGACAAATACTTTTCTAGGAGCATATTATTTATCAGGTGTGTAGTTATTGTGTTTGTTAATCCCTACTTTACCATTCCTATTGTTTTTCTTTTTGGTCTCTGTTTTTACCTCAATCTTTTCAAATCTGTCACTTAACTGTTTGACAGTCATGTGACCAACATTAGCATTTTTCCCTTTCTTAACTTGACTCGATTCTCCTAAAACAAAGTTCTTGGAAACAGACCCATACTTCTCATTCAGCTTAACAAGTTTGGCTTTACTAATAGGCTTGCTCACAACCGAAGGATGAGGATTTTCATCATTCGACGGATAACACTTTTTGTTATCTGACCGATGATCCTCATCATCCGTCGAGTCTACATCTGTAAGCACTCCATCTACCAAATTAGGTTCTAGTTTCTCTTTGTTCTTTTTCCAGGCTTCATCACAGAAAGACTCAATTCCTTGAACTTTGGTGATTTGAGCATGGACATCCCTGGATGTTTTTCAAGCTTTAATCACCTCTTGTTCACGCTCGAGCTGCTTCTTTAAAATTTCCTCTTTCTTCAAGGACCCAGTTAATTCCTCCTTGGCAAATTTACACTCAATTCTTAATTTTTCAAAATCAATAAACTGAGACTCAAGCACATTATTTCTCTCACTCAAAAATAAATTGTTTTCTTTGATTTTAGCATTTTCTTTAGTAAGAGACTTAAGTGTAACACGCAAATGATATAACTCTGTAGACATGTCATTTATGGCATCATTACACTCAGCTTTAGATAAATATGCAAGCTTTGTAGTAATTACCCGATTACTTGAAGAGCTTGTTTCTGTCTCATCAGACTTGGCCATTAGGGCTAGATTGACATAGCTGACATCTTCATCTTCATCCAGACCATCTGCTGCCCAATCATTTTCTTGTATTATGAAACCCTTTCCTTTTGTTTGAGCAGCTCAAAGTATTTTTGCTTATAATCCACTGGCTCAAACTTTTTCTTACTGGAATCTGACTTCCTACACTCACTGGCAAAGTGCCCTACCAAGCCACATTTGAAACATTCAAATTTTGATTTATCCACCATGTTTCTATTTGGCTTGGCTGCTCCAAAGTTCTTCTTGAACTTGAGCTTGGCAAATCTCCTGGAAAGAAATGCTAGGTGTTCATTAATATCTTCCATGTCATCTTGGCTCAAAGAGTCTTCACTTTCTACTCCAAGCCCCTTGCCCTTGTTCTCACAGACCCTTGAAGTTGATTCAACAGCTTCCATCTTCACTTCCTTCTCCTTTTCTAACTCAGCAACTAGTGCAATGGATCCTCCTTTCTTCTTTCCTCTCTCCATCCTTTCATCCTGCTCTATTTCAAGCTCATAGGTTTTCAGGATGCCATATAGTCTTGTCCAAAGTAAACTCCTAATAATCCTGTGAGTTTCTTAATGAGACTGTCAATGGTTTCCATTCCTTTGGAAGAGATCTAAGGAATTTCATATTGGAGTCTTTTGTCTGATAGACCCCTCCATGCAACTTTAGAGCATTTATAGTTTTTGAAACCTACAAAAAATGTCAGTGAGAGACTCACTTTCTTCATTATGAAAATGCTCATATTGTTGAATCAAGAGTTGCATCTAGTTTTCTCTAACTTGCTCAGTGCCATCACAGATTATCTGTATTGTATCCCAAACATCCTTGGCAGTTTTGCAGTTGATAATGTTGTCAAACATATCTCCATCAACTCCATTAAACAGGATGTTCATGGCCTTTTTATCCTTCCTGACGTGTTCAATGTCAGGATCATACCATTCATGCCTTGGCTTGGGGACTGATGGCTCGTTTCCTGTTGCTGCTCTCATTGGAACATGAGGGCCTCTTTCTATGCAGTCAACATAGGCCTCATCTTGAGAAAGCAAATGAAGATGCATCTTTACCTTCCAATGATGGTATTTATCTTTATCCAGAAAAGGGATCTTGACTCCAACATCCTTCTTGTTCATCTTGCTGTATTGTTTTGATCTTTAAACTCGTTGTAAATTAAGAGCTTGCTCTGATACCAATTGTTAGTCCCTTAACAATATGACAAGAATTACAGAAGGGGGGTTGAATGGAATTCTTGAAACTTTTTCTTGAAATAAAATGTTCTAACTCAAATATAAATACAAGTGTATTGATTAGCAGAATGCGGAATAAAAACTTAAGTGAATCAAGACACAAGTAATTAAAAACAAGAGTCTTTAAAAACTTTCTGGTGGATTTGTATGATTCCACCAGAGATATATATTATATATCGAGAGAACCCTGTGTGCAGAAATGCTCACAGCTGCTTACAACAATTGAACTTCTAAGACTGCAGAGAAATGCTAAGAATCCTGCTTAAAAATGTTTCTCTGCTTTCTTGCTTAGATCGATAGTGTTTTAGTTGCTGCTACTTGGTTTATATATCACCATGATTACAAAGTAATAAGACAAGAAAATAAAACAAATACTATCTAGTCTATTGCAATGTTACTCCATTACTCTATTCCAGCATCTTTGTATATCTTCATAATAGCATGGAAATGGCAATACTTCTTTGTTCTCGAAAACCCAGTTGAATAGGCTACCACATTCCATTTGCATCCACTCGACGCATGTGACTGTATTGTCACTGTCAACAAATATTTGAATTCTTTATCCATCGGGTTCATGATCATCCGTCGAGTTATTGATCATCCTTCGGGTTGTCTATTTGATCATCCGTCGACTTCATTGTAGGTTATCCGTCGGGTAGCAAACTGGCACTTGACTTCATTTCATTTATGCAGAATTACAAGAAAACATTTATCTACAATTAATCAACCTATTCTGCATATCTAGTTAAAGTCAACATGACTTGAATACTACTTACAGAATCTATATAATGGTGAATGCAGAAATGTGCTACAAACTTATTGTTACAAAAGCTACTCACTCGATGGATAATAAGTCATCATCCGTCAGGACTATAATGATTCATCCGTCGGGACTATAAATCTTATCCGCCGAGTGCTACATTATTTCACTAAGTAAAATCTACTAAGGTGTTTTGTTCATGAAATCATGAAGTACACAACATATACACAACACTTAAATATACTTAGCTAAACATCAAGATTACAACAATACTTCCACCAAAACTAGGTTTACAACTATGTTCTAAAAGAATCTTGAACTTAAATCTTAAGTAAGGATGGGTCAAAGATTTATACCTTTCTTTAGAGCTTGAGATGTGTTCTTGATGATGGTGAAGTCTTGGGAGTGCTTAGTAGGGTTTTTGGAACCTAAAACAACCATTAAAATCAAGAAACCAATTAAAAGTTACTATTCATACTATTCACTATCATCTTTCTTGAATTTATTTCACCCCTCAAGCCTTGATAAAAAGAGCTTAAAGATTTATCTTACCTTAGTTTAGGTGGTATGAAGCTTTAGAATTAATGGGGGAATTTTTCATGGCTAGAGCTTGGTGTTTTGATTTTGATTTCTCCTTGTTTAGTGATAGGGCCGAATGGAGCTTTTGGGAGAGAGAGGGAGAGAAAATGTGTTGCTTCCTTTGTTGCTTCTTGGTTTCTCGTTGAAATAATGTTATGATATCTTGTTTATTCTTCTAGTATAAGTCATAGGATTCATTGTTTTTAGCAAATCTCTAGACAATTCTAGCTAGGCTTTTTAGATTACAAGCTAAGCTAATTAGCTTAGCCATTAGCTTCACTATTCTCTAGCCCTAGTTGATCATCCTACTTCCTTAGCTCACTATTTAATAAAGTAACCATGGTTACTTTTCTACCACGTTTAGTTAGTGTGTTACATTTATTTAATCGTTAACACGTTCGTTCGGTCGCTTAAATGTGTTCGTAATACTTTCTCGCAAACGGTTCGCGACGTAAATCATTTCGTATTTATTCCTCATATTTGAAGTATTGTCCTTGGATATAAATCCGTAGGGTTTTAAATTCATAATTATATTGTGATCCTCGTAATCCTCGATGATTCGTAAATATGGTCATTTTTCAAAGTTCGTTTTCTTCGAAAACTAATAGCGTTTACATACACTCATTTGGTACGTATAATCATAATATCAACTTTGAAACTCATTTTCTCATGCACAACATAGTGTGGGCTAAAACGTTTTTCCCGTCTGTCAGGGTTACTATTCATTAAGCATTTTATAAGGTCTCAAAAATTCGAGTTATTATATTACTATTCATAAAGGTCTTTTACTGATGTCAAAAATTTGGGTTTTTACAGTCTTCCCCCTTAAACGGATTTCGTCCCGGAATCAGTTTAGAAACAGGCAGGGACATGCTTCTCACATGACAACCTTGATTTTTCACGTTGGCTTTGCAGTATTTGATCTCTTCATAAAAGTTTTACTCCCCTGTCAAATATATTTTAGAGTACTTGTTATTGTAGATCTATGATCTCTACACATTTTTCCACATACGTTAAGTCTGGCTGCAAGTTTAATAGCTCATTTTTAATCATATGTCTGGCTTTGATGGTTAAATTTCCTAACCTCGATTCATGGTATTCGTTATAAACTTGGCGACCGTTCGCCGATGGTGCTAATTTATAAGTCAACTTTCGTAGTCCTTTAATTCTTCAACCGGTCCAATAAATCTTGGGTTCAACATTTCTTTCCCTTTCGAATCTCATCACTCCCTCCTCGAGAGGTACTTTCAATAATACTTGGTCTTTTACTTCATACTTTTCGTCTTTATAGATCTAGTCCGCATATCTCTATTGTTCATCCTGGGCTGCCACTAGCCGGGTTCTGATAAGTTCTAGGAATTTCTTTGGTCTGTAGACTCAACTATGGTCCAATATCCTCCGCTTACCAATTTATTCCCAGCCTAAGGGAGAATGATTCTTTCTTCCGTACAAAGCTTTGTAGCCGTTCCAATGCACGCATGATAACTCGTTATTATCGGTAATTCGATTAACGTCAACTGGTCGCTTCATTTTCCTTAAAAATCTATAATATGGATGATTAGCGCATCTTGTTTAGAATCATGCTTTAACTTATTCGTTCCCCCTCCATCACTCCTACTAGTGCTGGTGTTTCGTTCCTTAACGGTTTCCCATTTTGGCGCATCATCTCTGTCAATTATTTTATGTAAGAAGTCCTTCTTGCATTTCTACACGTTCGTAACCTGTTATACATTTAGCGTTAGATTTAACATTTCTTCCCATAGTAACGTAAGGCACGTCGGGTCCTGTTGCCATCTTAAAGGAAGCACCATTTCATACGCAATTGATTGATATACTTTTAGAGTCATGGAATGCTCAGCTTCCGCTATCGGTCAGACTTCTTTAATCACTCCTTTTATAATATTTGTAGTACTATGATACCTTCCGGGTCGTATTCATTATTCTCGCTAGCGCATTAAATGTATTCGCGGTTATTGGAAACTACTACTAGTGGCCTTTTTAGGGCGTGTACGATCTTTCTTGCCTTCAGTCAGTTCTAACCATAACATTCTTCATTCTTCCAAGTTGTCCTTCGTGAGGGATATCGGCATCTATTTTCCGTATGCTCGCGTGGTAAGTATATCAATACGAATTTTCTATCAATGATAGGCGATTCTCCTAACCGTTCCAAATAAAAAGCAAGTCGATAGATGTATCTTCAATGGTCTGGATAGTCCTCCCATTCTACTTATCGATTTGAGAACTCTAAGTCGTGCCTCTGTTCGTCTCTTCTCACGAAATATCTTGGGTCCTTGCGTGGCGCGATATCACAGGGTCTCTATATCACCAATTATCTCTTCCGCGTTCATAAAAAATTTATAGAGCGGAGATCTATTATTTGCATAGTAAAATAAGTGGTCTTTTTTTTAACCTATTACTAAAAATCCTAAAATAGCACGATGACTTACTTGGTTCTTGATAATCCTCTTCCAAAATTTATAATAAACTCTTACTCCCATTTGGGTCATTTACAAGCCGCAATCGTCAAAATTTTAATCCTCACCTTTCCATTTTCACTTTCAACCATGTCAAGTACTTACTTGCCTAATCAATCACATTCCTTTCATATTTGGTCATGACCAAGATCATTTTACGTTTTTAGGCATCTTTAAGTCTTCTTGTTAAGTAATAAAGGGTTCTCTTCATGCGATCATTCTCATCAATTGTTCTGAGAGTTGTCATCCTCAATATATCTTTTCCAACTTAAAGTTCGACCACCGCATTGGCCTTTCCTTGATGATAATAGATTTCTCAATCACGGTCCTTGATCAATTTGACCAAAACTTCTACGCCGTGTCCAAAGTAAGTAAAAAAAATCCAAATTTTCCTCATATTTTAAACTCCTTGTCCCTTTCAGTGCGAACCTTATCGCAATTATCTAGATCATTATTAAGACGCCTTATGTCACGGTCCTTAAGCTGCGTAGATGTATCATTACATTTCATACAAAATCCTCAACCAAAGGTTAACCATTAAGGTTTCAAAAAGATGCTATTTTGAAAGAAGGAATTTTATCCAATGATTAATAAATAAGGAAGTATATTGTTCTTCAATCACTTTGTGATTTTAATTGGATATTTGTTATATAAACGAAAGAATAAAATATTTCATGAACAAAATATTTCATAAAACTGTATATGAATTCTCGTTTAAGTGGGCGACCTAGTTAGGTCTCAATTAAAATCATTCTTTGAAAATTTCATCAACAATTAAATTTTGCATATATAATGCACTCTGTAAAATAAATAAAAAATTGATTGGAAGTGGATCTTAGAAAAATAATAACTAGTCCATATGAAGCAATATTATAAACCGACTAAGAAAATGGTCAGCTAATCGTTCTAGCTAGAACGATTACCTAGGCTTTCATCGTATTAATTAAAATTTCAACTAGTTAGTACATTAACTAGTCATTCATGAGAACATATTCAACTAAGCATATTTCAGTTTGTTCGAAAAAAGAAAATCTCAATATCGTAACCATTAAAGAATTTATGTCTACTTGGATGATGATTTCAAAATAAAGTGTTTTCCAATTTGGGCCGAGAAAGGCAATTATAACTCTGAATCGAGTGGTCTTAGCATCGGAACAATCGATAGCCTTTCATCAAATATTTCTTGCCAATAAAATGGTACACTCAGATGTGCCCTCGTTCACATACTTTATTAGATTCTCAATAGAATTGAATTCGGAATACCAATATCAAATTGATACCCATACTATGATTTCGAAGTTCAATAAACAATTTCATCCCGATTAGAAGAAAAGAATTCCCGAGGAATCTATGGATATTAGATCATCCATGTTTTTAACAATTTTTTAAATATTTACAATCTCGACTGAGAAGAGTAAGTAAGAAAGAAGAATCAATTGACGATACTCATTATGAATATTCATCGATGAATTGAGGGAAAATTTATTTTTAAAAAATCTCGTGAATAATTTAAATGAAGTATAAATAGCTCTGAGTTGAAAAAGAAGATCACAGTCTATGAATGAAAGTTCATGAATTAACTAAAAGAATTGAACAAGTCCTGATGTGGAGAAAGACTATTCAAGATGGTCACATTAGAAGTTCAAAGTAGGGAACGAAAAGGATTGCTTGATATGACTTATCAAGGCAATACAAATGATTAACAATTTGGAGGGAGTAACGTGACAGTGAGTAGGTGCCAAAATATTTCACTGATTATCCTAACTCTCGTCATTATCAATCTGAGGATGATCCCACCTCTTCTTTTTCGTAATTCCATGTTTCAAATAGTTTCTCTTCCAACATCATTTTAAAATCGCTTACTAACTTGACTTTCGCACTTATATCTGTCATTCCGGTGTTTTACCTCGAAGACCTTACTCAGAAATATTCCAAAAACATATGTTAAGCCGATAGGTTCCTACTACACGCATCCGTTACTAACTATAAGTGGCCAGTTCCCCCTGGGAACAGATCAAAGAGATCTCTTAGGGATCTCAATGCAGTCCATAAGTTCAGTGGCATGTGTGTGTAATTGAACATACGTTACCGAATATATTAGAGGTCTACGAGTATATATACGTAGCCTCTGACATCATATCTACCGAAGAATTCCACTTTAGACTCACTGGTCTATCCTTTTTAAAAGGTTCTAAGATCGAACTATCGCTCATTGTAATCTTACGCCATCCAGTTGTAGTCATGCCATCAAATCTCGATGCTCTCGATCTCTGAGCTAAACCATCATAACCTTACATGTTAAGCACACTAATAATATCATGTAGTGTAGTCGTCTTACGTTAACATTCTTATATTAAATTCAAATCTTCCTTAATAGAAAATATCCTTAAGGGTATATTGGACACTATCTCTGGTGAATTCATGATTAATACGATATTCACATTCTCCTTGGTAAAATGACACCTTCAACTAGTTTGGGTCAATAACCTCAACTGTAGATTAATAATTAGACTTCATGGTTCTCACATGTGATGCCCCCTCATGGGCAACCTATAAAGAACTACGAGTAACAAGGCTCGTGTTGTCCAAATGAACATTTGGTGTTGATAATACCGTCTTGACCCCAAATGCCCTGGAGACTCAGCTCCGAGTTCTACATCCACATCATTACCAAATCAAAAATGATTCTAATTTTTTTCTTCTCATCATTCTGATAATCTCCAGTGGTCCTATTAGTCATTCTTTAATACCTCAAATATACACTTATCATAACCTACACATTGAGGCTACATCTGGTAGTCCAATGATGAACTCTATATGAGCTCTTACGCAATCTTGCATTTAGACAGATTCCTAACACTCTCGTCTCTAAGTACTATAACGTACTGCTCTGATAACATTTCTGTAACGCCCCCAGATCCGGGGTCAGGAATCTGGGTCGCCACGCAATCCTTCAATCATGTGTAACCCACATTAACTCAATAATCCAATAATTCCATATCACAGATACCCAATCTCACACACTCACAAGTTATAGCCTTAGAAACTACGTACAACAAGTATCATTTGTTATTAGAACTCAAATGTACTTTACAGGATCTCAAACAATTTTTCATAACCTCTACATGAAGTTACAATAATTACGACTGATATCTTATACCTATCTGATACTCTGGCCCACCTGAGACAAAGCTGCCAGGGATTCTCCCCATGACTGCAAGCGACTAAGTCTCACACCCGCATGCAGGTTATCTGTTGTGTTGTGTTATTTAAAAAAAAAGCAAGAGTGAGCTATAATGCCCAGCATAATAATGTACCGTATGAAATGACTATATGATAAACTCAAGTAAAACGTCATATATGATAAATACGTTTTCTTCAAAAATAGTTTTCCTTGGTGATACACACCTTTTTATGAAAAAAATTCTTTAATGGATTATTATCCTGCGAATACCTTAATGGTAAACCCAACACCTAGGCTCGGGTTACGGTATTGCATCACAATTCCAGTTGGAAGAATATGACACTCGTTGGAGCCACCGCATACGATGATCAGTCGTACTACGGAAATAGTAACCTTTTCTACTAGTAGAAGGACGACACCTTCGTATCCCAGTTATCACCCTTGCCGCATTCGGGCTACGTGTCCCATTTTTGGGTATACACATACTTCACAAGTTCCTGAGTATACAGAGTACATTCTCCTGCGGTACCTTTGGTGGTCCATCTAGCACACATAGTACTAGAGTCTACCCCTTCCTTGTCCTTTAACAGAATTCTATCATATCTTGAGAACTCGAACCACATCGAAGTTCCCCCAAGCATTTTGCTTGTTGATAGAAACAGCTTATTTTATTAGCATATATATTTATATGTATACATACTTCCGAATTTTTTGGAGGAAGTAAGGATGTGAGTTGACCGTTGTGAACAGATAATTAAATAAGGGGGAGTTTCTTTTAAAACTATATTCAAAATATTTAAAATAAGTCGAGATAATATTCTCCGATGATTTAAAATTATTCAAATGATTTTCTGAAAATCAGAAAGTATTTTAAATCAGGTTTTATGATTTTTAAATCATAAATAAATCCTTTACAAAATAATTACTAATTAAATATTAATCGATAAATAGTTAAACCTCGAATAGTTATACTTTTAAAGGAATATTGAAATAATATTCCTCAACTTATTTATGTTTAAGTAATATAATCATCTTTAATATTTAATCTAGTTTGAAATAAATAATTGTTGGAGAATACTTCATCCATAATAAATGAATAGTTCATAAATATTTGTTATTCGAGCAATAAAATATAGTTGTGGGAATACGATCTTTGGAAGTTGCTTTAATAAAAGTTCGAGGTGTTTAATATTTCGTAAGTGGACGTTGATTCCCTTGGAATAAAATAATTATAAATTTTTAATCGTCCAAAACATCTCCGGGATGATTCCCGGGTTTATATTTTATAAAACAAAACTGACCGACTCTCGTTCTTACGACTTATACATCACGCTCTACTATAGCGTTAATATTCTTAATTAAAACATCTCCGGAATACTTCCCGGTTTTCATCAATTTTTACCGACCGATCCTTGGTCTAAATCATATACGTACCACGCTACTCGCTAGCATTAATGTTTTCAAATATAAACTCCTCCGGGATACTTTCAGGTTTTTATAACTTACTCCGACCGACTCTCGGTCTAAATATAATATTTCAACTCGGTAAAATGGTTTAAAGCAATCTCATGCATATATCACAGTTTGTAAAATATTCACAACACAACAGTTCTCAAAAAGTAGGGTTTGAAAACTTTCCTGGGTACCTCGAGGTGAAGGATGCTCTAGGTTCCGCTCGGAAATCTATAATCATAAACAAAATTCGTTTTGTTAGGTCCCGTTCTAATTTACGGCGACTCGCACTCACGCGCTACTTATTATGCACCCTATCAACTTATATTACCCTTATTATTTCTTTAAGTCCTTGTTTTCATTACGGTCGTTTCCTTTTTCGAAGTGTCTTAAGTCCGTTTTCACTTTTCTCGTCGGCTCCATTTATGGATTCTACGGTTTTCTAATCGCGGGGTCTCGTCTCCAATATTTTTATAAAATTGAAAAATCAATATTTTCAATTGAAATTTTTATGGCAGTTAAAAAACTCAATTTACTACTCTCTGTAAAAATTTCATGATTTATGAACATTTTTAAGTCAATCCTTTTCATTATCAAAGTTCGTAATTCGTAGCAGTTTTTGTCGCGTAAATCACTTTTAGTAAAACGGCCATAACTTTTGATCCGTAAATATAAATCACGCGATTCAAGCGCCTAAACGATCCTTATAATATTTTCAATCATAATAAAGTGTTATTTTTCAAGAAACTATAGTTTACATCTTCAGGACTTTCTGCAGAAACTTAAAGTTACGTTTTATTCATTTTAGCAAAATTACGGTTACGATCCGAGTTTCGTTTATGCCTTAAATCTTTATAGTACCACCAACAATCAACATATCATCATCACCACACTAACTCCTCTCAATAATATCATGTTTTTGAGGCAACAACAATCAACCTTAAATCTACTTAGCTAAATATCAAGATTATAACAATACTTCCACCAAAACTACGTTTACAACTATGTTCTAAAAGAATCTTGAACTTAAATCTTAAGTAAGGATGGGTCAAAGATTTATACCTTTATTGAAAGATTGAGATGTGTTCTTGATGATGGTGAAGTCTTGGGAGTGCTTAGTAGGGTTTTTGGTACCTAAAACAACCATTAAAATCAAGAAACCTATTAAAAGTTACTATTCATACTATTCACTATCATCTTTCTTGAATTTATTTCACCCCTCAAACCTTGATAAAAAGAGCTTAAAGATTTATCTTACCTTATTTTAGGTGGTATGAAGCTTGAAAATTAATGGAGGAATTTTTCATGGCTAGAACTTGGTGTTTTGATTTTGATTTCTCCTTGTTTAGTGAAAGGGCCGAATGGAGCTTTTGGGAGAGAGAGGGAGAGAAAATGTGTTGCTTCTTTGGTTGCTTCTTGGTTTCTTGTTGAAATAATATTGTGATATCTTGTTTATTATACTAGTATAAGTCATAGGATTGATTTTTTTTCCAAATATCTAGACAATTCTAGCTAGGCTTTTTAGGTTACAAGCTAAGCTAATTAGCTTAGCCATTAGCTTCACTATTCTCTAGCCCTAGTTGATCATCCTACTTCCTTATCTCACTATTTAATAAAGTAACCATGGTTAGTTTTCTACCACAGTTAGTGTGTTACGTTTATTTAATCGTTTATGCGTTCGTTCGGTCGCTTAAACGTTTTCGTAATACTTTCTCGCAAACGGTTCGTGACGTAAATCCTTTCGTATTTATTCCTCATGTTTTGAAGTATCGTCCTTGGATATAAATCCGTAGGGTTTTAAATTCATAATTATATTGTGATCCTCGTAATCCTCGATGATTCGTAAATATGCTCATTTTTCAAAGTTCGTTTTCCTCGAAAATAATAGCATTTACATAAACTCATTTGGTACGTATAATCATAATATCAACTTCGAAACTCATTTTCTCATGCATAACATAGTGTGGGCTAAAAAGTTTTTACCGTCTATCAGGGTTAATATTAATTAAGCATTTTACTAGGTCTCAAAAATTCGAGTTATTATATTACTATTCATAAAGGTCTTTTACTAATGTCAAAAATTTGGGTTTTTACATCCAGTCCCTCAAGCATTCTTAAAGTGTACAAGTCACTTTCATCTACCTGAGCTTCCTTTGATTCAACAATCAGTAACTCTTCTATTCTCTTCTGAGGTTCTAAATTTAATGCATGTAACTGATCAGATGTTTGTATGTCCCCACTATTCTCTCTAACCTCCTTGATTCCTTTCTTTATGATCTCTTTGATTCCCGGATAAATGAGGCATTGGTACAAAGCATAGTGTGGCTGTATAATCTGGAATCATTAGAGTTGTCTTTAAAATCTTCGAGAAAAATTGTACCTATAGAAATTTCATTCCTTTCCCGCATCTAAAAATCCAGTGGTATCCTATGAAGTAAGCCTTTGAGGAAATTCCACAATTTTCTTCCGTAGGTCTTGAAATCAGCTTCATTGGAATAAGAAAATCATTATCTTCAATTTCCGTGTTCGGGAATTTTCCGTCTGAATAACACATGATCTTCGTTTTCTTCGAAAGAGTAAAATCATCTTTAAAGCCCGGAGGAATCTTAAGTCCGCCAATCCTTTCAGACCCCTTAATTTTATATTGAAGAAAAAATTAAATTTCAAAATTTTTTAACTTTCTTAGAAAATAAAATAATCAAAAATAAATCAGTTACAAAATTAATATTAAAGAAAAAATTAAATTTAAGAATTTTAAATTTTCTGAAAAGATAAATAAATCAAATATAAAATTTTGGTTGCTTCAAAATTGAACACTTGTAAATCAGAAGGCCACAAAATTAATTTAAATGCTAGCTTGCGCTAAAATAAAACTCCTTGATGTCACAAGTTACCAAATACAATTTTTGGTACCACGTCCCCAAATTGTGTATACATGCGGAATCTTTTACTTGCGACAAGGTTTATGTTACAGGTGATGTCGCAAGTTACTCGTGCGTGTACAGCGTCCCATGTGTGTCTGTACGTCAACAAACCAAAAACAGTTTCCAAAACATTCCATCATGTCTGTGTTGCACCGCCTATTAGCCAAATTGGTAGCTGTTGTCGCAAGATACATTCATGCACGTGACCTTCAATCATGCTTAAAAAATCTTCATTTGCAAATGCTTTGTAAATGTTTAAGTTGGCGAAATGTTATATGGCAGCTAGTAAACATACCAAAATGGCAGCCATTTACTCTAAAATTGGTCCTAAAATTAACTTAAATTAATAACTTTCATTTACTCAAATTTAAATAATAAATTTATTTAAATTATGTTCATAATGTAAACTTATTTAAATTAAATTTATAAAATAAATTTGTTAAATCAAATTTATAAAATAAATTTATGTAAATTCAAATTAATAAAATAAATTTATTCCAACTAGGCCTCTCGTCAATTGGAGTTCAAACAGGTTCTGCATAGCAAGCTACACTGAGCTAAGGATCCTGATTTGTGTATCAATTCTCTGATACCAATTCTTAGATCCCGAAGTATCGTAGAAGGGGAGGTTTAATACGATATTTACTAAATAAAAAAATTGAATCTTTTGCAGATATATAATTTAGTGTTCGGTTAGTTGTTCCGTGTTCTTGAGTTGAATAGTGTTTAAGACATTAAAATGAGGAATATAAGATATTCGGGGAAATATATATACATAAATAAATCCTCGAGGGGTTGCTACACTCTGGTAAATAAATTAACCTGCTACAATCCAAGAACAACAAAGTTCATGGTTACTACAAAGATCAATAAATTAAATCCTATACAAAGATCAAGCTTTTATTTGTTTAAGGATTTAATCACCGGGTAATATTTATAATAGCACCTATGAAGATTAACAAATATAAATTTGAGTATGTGTCTCATCTATCGATCTTTGCTTCAATTCTTCAACTCTTGTGAGCGAGAAGATGAGCAACACAACTCTAATTGCATCTGCTTCAAGTGTAGACTTTGTACATAAATTAATTTATGTGGCTGATTGTGAGCCTTACAAATTAATTTATGTTTCTGATAAAGTTGTGGCTTAAAACTGACTGGCGACTACTAGAAGATCAATGAAGTCTTACTTGCGACCATGCTTCTCCCAGGGGCTTACTTGCGCACTTAGCTGCTAGAGGAAGTGACTTGCATTGTACAACTCTCAAATGACGACTACAGGAGGAAGGACTTGCTAATTCTTTACTGGCGACAACATGGGGCTTATGGAAGTTGCCTTGCATTTTATTAAGCCATTTTCTTAAGCCATGTGGTGACTTGCGAGTACTAGAATTATTTCAAAACTAAAAACCAAATGGCCACACATTTTCTAATTTAAGTTTGAATTATAACTTAATAATTAATAAATTAAATTTAAATATAATTAATATAAATAAACTAATTTAGATTTATAAAATAAACTTATTTAAATTTTATGATATAAATCATTTAAAGTTTATTAAATAAACTATATTAAAATCCATTGAATAAATTTATATAAGTTAACAATTAAACTTTGAACTTGGCCAATTCTCGAGTTGTTTAGCTGTATAACCTGTACACCTCTTCTCGTACTTTAACAAATAAACGTTATGTCAAAGTATGTTTTACAACTTAACAATTCTTCTATAAATAAAACTCAGATTCCTTTCACGAGCTGTTGACGCCTAGTGCAACAGGTCTGGTTCACAGATGACCAACTTCGATTCAGGTCTTCGTATTATAGCCTTGATTATATTGTTAAGCCTGTAACAACTTTATCGCTTTGAACACTGACTGTCAATAAACAACTCTAATTTTAATGGAATCTTTTCAGGACTTAGATAACGTCTTTATTGTTACTATAATATTAAATACTTCATTCACTATTCTCCATTGATGCTTGAACATATAAATGAACTCCTTTCAGTGAGTATAACTTCAAGACTGCAGCTGTCTTCTTTAACCTCTATCTATACCCTATCTTCGATTCTTCAGATTCCTATGCTTGGAACACTGTCTATCTTCAATCAATGCTAATACACTAAAATCTTCTGATGGCACTTTTACACTGAATCTTCAACACTTCCAAAAACCTGAAAGTCTTTAACCTTTATTCTTCACTAAGGCATGAACATATTAATGAACTTCTTTCAGTGACATGTAAATAGACTTCAAGCCTTCTTCTAATCTTTTGATTCTTTGTATTTTCCTTGTCTTCATTTCTTCCTGATTTCTTGTGTAGACGTAGTATTATTTACCTGTCTTGGTCTAGTGTTTATCTAGTATTGAGTTATCACGTATATTATTCATATAGCTACGCAATCTCATCAACAGGACCAGATTCGTGGTCAGACCAGATTCGTGGTCATGTTAGGACAATATGTGCCTTGGATCCAGTATAGAGAACAGGGTTGTGTTCCTTGTTCGGGGTTAGTGCATGACTGATCAGCAGCCTAACCTTGGTTTTTAAAATTAAATATAAATATCCAATTTTAATAATTACTTAACGACAAACTTGATTCTCTGATTTATTTTATTTGATCACTGTTTAACCTCGGTTATTGTTTATATTACTTGTTAAGCTAGTTAGCTCACCCTTGCGATCCTTTGTGCTCTTTTCCAGTTAAGAAGGAAACTGCCAGTAACGAAGATCCCCAGACTAGTATCCAGGAAAGGATTCCAGGTTGAGTGTTGGAGAGTGCTACTAGAAGTATTACGCAATAGTTATAAGTTTTTCAAGTTTGTAAGAATGTTTTGTTGTAAGTTTAAATAGTTAGGATTTGGAACGTTGTAATATAAGATAAGGTTATGGCTTGTTTTTTACTTTAACCTATTACGATCTGTGGATTTTTAGGGTCTTTTTATTTATTATCTTATATATAGGTTTATATTATGTTGTGACCCCCGAGTCTATAACCTAAATTTGGAGGGCGTCACATACACCTAATCTAGGTATCTGGTATCCTAAAAATACGGGCTTTGATCTCATAGGCTACACATATTCTGATTATGCTGGTTGTAAGATTGATCGGAAGAGTACTTTAGGAAGCTGTCAATTTCTTGCAAGAAGATTGGTTTCCTGGTTTAGTAAGAAGCGACATTCAATTTCTACATCTACTGTTGAAGCTGAGTACATTACTGTTGAAAGTTGTTGTTCTCAAATTCTCTGGATGAGAAACCAACCCTGAGACTATGGACTTGACTTGAAGAATATTCATATCTACTGTGATAACAGAAGTGCCATAGCAATCTCAAATAATCCTGTTCAGCACTCTAGGACCAATCATATTGATATAAGGTATTATTTTATAAGAGACCATATAATGAATGATATTGTGAAACTTCGTTATGTTCCCATAACATATCAAATTGCATAAATTTTCACGAAGCCATTTGATGAAGCCATCTTCTACAAGTTGGTTAGTGAACTTGGCATGTTGAATTTTTCTAATTTATTGGAAATAAACAAATGTAATTTGATGCGGGTAAACATTACAATCCATACGATGATGTTGTGAGGGGAATGTAGGTTTACATATTTATTATCATTACATTTTCTCATGTTTGTAAACTTACCGAAGCTAACTAATTACCATGATTTACAAGTTATATGCTAGTTGGTAAGTTAGAGTGTTTGAAGCAATATATAAGTTGTTTGAATGCTTTCACGATATATGGTTTTCTCTGATGCAAATACTTATAATATTGATATTTATTTTACCACACAAATATCACTTATATCGCACTCTAATTTAAGATTCTATGAGATATGTTAGTACTAGACCATGAGTCACTCTGATAGTAAACTATTGGGTTACTTTATTTTTTTGATTATTGGTACTCTTTCTAGAATAAATGTGCATCATAATGATAGATAGTCATGATATTTGTATGTCATGAGTATAGTTTAATTGATTCAGTCATGTTAAATACACTCTTGACATGAATATTTGACCCTGTAACGCTAAAATCTAATTACTTTATGTCAATCTTATTATTTTAGAATATTTTTTATCCCGTCTATGTTGTACTAACATGAACTATTTTAAGCTAATAAGATTTGAATTGATAGAATTTCCAAGAGAATCAGAAGGCACAATCATTTGAGACATCCTTTATGAATCCTGTGTGGTGGTAAGTAAAAGGTAACTTTCTTGATCCTAAGAGTATAAACTCCTGAATCACTCTGATATTGATCTCTAAATTCTCTTATATTGTACTTTGGAAGTTTATGATCATCAACTCTCAGTGATTTTAAGAAATGACTATGAGCCTATCAAATCTCATAGGTTCTGACCCAAGTCATAGAACCAAATAATTCTCAAACAACATCATTTACCTGTCTCTGATATATTCACCAAATTTTGCTTTGATTCACCTTATTTTTCTTGAGCATATCAACTCGGTGACAGACAAATTACCACTTGGTATTGGATTTTTGATTGAGAATGAGGGAGATAGTGCTAAGCAGCACCGCATAAGAAAGGATATATCAATCCTACAACTCTGTCTCTCATAAAGTAGTGACATATCTAAACCTCGAGACAACTGTAAGCCCATCTATATTCTCTCGAAAGAATATAGAGATGAAAAGGCATATGAACTGTTACTAGATGCATTCTCCCAACAGAATATAATCTATTGAAATTCGCCTTTCAATTAGAGCATCTAAATGAGAGTCACTACCCCTTGATCTAAATATTTCCTATGCACACATGAGATTCACACACAAAGAAGGTATTGATGCAACAATTTCTGTTAAACCATATTACAGTCACTAACAATAGTTTGATTTTAATCCTCAGGTCTTGGCCCTTAAAGCCTTATACTTTGATCTTTGGATGGGATTAAGATTCTGGACCTTAGTGGTTCATCAAATCTGATAAGTCTTCACAGACTTCAGAAGAAATCTATGATCCCTTATGACATATCATTGATTATTGATTATCGTTTCAGGATTCAAATCTGGAAATAATCTTAACATTCGGTCAAAATTGCAACTTGTAAATGAGGACTCAAATATTATCTGACGAGTTTATAATGCATACATCTTCATGGAAGTTAAAGAATATCAGGAATTCTGCCACTTAAAAGAATCCTAGTTTCCCCTCTCAAAAGGAATATTTCTGAATCTCTTGACTGAGAGTTTACATAAGAGAGAGAAGAATCAGTTCTCTACTAAAGCTGAAGGTTTATAGAAGATGTAGTAGTTATAAGATAATATTATTTACAAGTCCGCGACTGAATGTTGAAAGCTGATTAAAGATCTATTTTTGGAGTTAGTTGATGATAGGGATAAATAAATTATGCTTGTACAATTAAATACTGCATTAATTGTACAAGTTGTGAGCTGCTAGGCCCAATAAAAAGATATATGATACTCAGACCAGAAAGGTTAAGCCTGATGGACCAGATCAGGCCTGATGGAATAAAAAAGGCCCAAAAGCCCTGATTATTAATTAATTTCATAATTAATTAATAAGGGACAAATCAGATGTTGAAAAGAGTCCCGATAAGGATATAAATCCTTGGAGATTAGCCTCAAGGGGACCTAAAAGGATAAGGAATCAGTTTCCTACTATCTAGGACTCCAAAGTCCATTCTAATTATGAGACTTGCCCACCAAGTCTCCTATACCAAGTCCAATTCAAGGACTCCCAACATCTATATAAGGGGTCTCACCCCCACCAATCAGAACTACGTTTTTTGGCTTGATTCTCTAATTCACAGAGATACGTAGGCATCTCGTAAAGGCAGATTGAGTCACGAAACACGAGAGCAGCCATTAAAGGCCTTGAGCTCCCGAATCTTAGTATTAAATACAACAAGTAATAACCTTAGTTTTTTATCCACAACATTTGGCGCCGTCTGTGGGACAAGCAACAACAACCATGGCGAGAACACGGAGAACAATTGGAGCTCTAGAGGAAGGAACACCATCAGAGACAACCCAGGTGATTTCATCAACCGTGGAGGTTCCTCCCCATTCAACTTATGCATCTACTCAGGGGGAAGCCCAGACAGGGGCAACTCAACCTCAGCCACAAGGGACAACTCCCCCGACTATTCAAGGTACGAATCCTCAAGTTCAACAAGTACATATACCTGTGAATTCTCGACCCGTCGGGTATGAATATTCAACTGTTGTTACTACTAACCCCCTTATGGGATGCCCCTTCGCCCTGAGGTTGGAGGAAGCGGATATGCTGGACGAGGCGAAGCACGAGGGCAGTCACCCCCCTATATACGAGGTTTGGGTCCTATTCCTGAGGATCAGGAATTTTCTGGTCCTTATACTGAGAGAGACTCCGAATCTTCGGATGATGAAGTGGCCCCGAGAAGGAGGCGTCCTGGAAAAGAGCCAATGGCCGATGGAAGGCAACGCCCCCAAAGCACCCCAGGGGCGAATCCCCAAGAAGTGCAGGAAAGGATCAGGGCTCATGAGGCTGAAATCCAAAGGTTGAGGCGTGATTTGGAGGCTCACCAGGCCACCAGACCCCAGATACCTCCTAGGGGGAGAAATCCTCCTCCTGTCATAGACCTGGATGGTCCGGTAAGAAGAAGGGCTGTTGTCCCAAGAACTGATCCAAGCAATCTCCTTCCCCTTGGAGATCCTGATGATCCAACTCCACCCTTCACAGAAGAGATAATGAATGCCCATATCTCAAGGAAATTCAAGATGCCCACTATCAAAGCCTATGATGGCACGGGAGACCCCGCAAATCATGTTAGGACATTCTCTAATGCACTGCTGCTGCAACCCGTGAATGATTCTATAAAGTGTCGGGCCTTCCCTCAAACCCTGTCGGGTATGGCTCAAAGATGGTACAGTCGCCTGCCCCCAAATTCTATTGGATCGTTCAGAGAATTAAGTCAGGCTTTTATTAAGCAATTCATCAGTGGAAGAGTCCATGAGAAAAGTTCAGCATCCCTTATGAGTCTTGTGCACGGAGCTAAGGAATCCTTGAGAGATTACCTGAATCGTTTTACAAATGAGGCTTTAAAAGTCCCGGACCTTGATGATAAGGTAGCCATGATAGCACTACAACAAGGAACCAGGGATGAGTTTTTCAAGATGTCCTTGGCCAAACGTCCCCCTGAAAACATGTTGCAACTCCAAGAGAGGGCAGGGAAGTATATCAAGGTGGAAGAAAGCATGAGGAAGACCGTAGTAAGTAATGAGCCCACTGGAGGCAAGAAGCGAAAAACTGATTTAGAATATATTGCAAAGGACAAATATCCTAGAACCGAACAAAACCCTGATTCAACACCCAAGAAGGGAGGACCTGTGCAAAAGTTCACTGAATACGCTAAGCTTAATGCTCCTAGAAGTCAGATTTTGATGGAGATTGAGAAAGACAGAGATGTTCACTGGCCTAAGCCCTTGAAGGCCGATCCCGCCAAGCTAGATAAGAGCAAGTATTGCAGGTTTCACAAAGATGTTGGCCATGACACCGATGAGTGTAGGCAATTGAAAGATGAAATTGAGTTCCTCATTCGAAAAGGAAGATTGAACAAATACACTGGAGAAGGAGGGGATAGGAATAATAATGGAAGGAAGAACTTTGAGGATCGTAGGAGGGACCAAGACGATCAGGGGCGAAACCCCCAGCCTAGAGGACCAGTTATAAACACCATTTATGGAGGGCCGAGACCCCGAGGGCCTGTGATAAACACGATCTTTGGAGGTCCAACTGCTGCTGGATTGTCCAAAAATTCCAGAAAGGCATATACTAGAGAGGTTATGCATATTGTTGGAGAAGCCCCGAAGAGGGCCAGGACAGAAGTAACATTGGCTTTTGATGATTCTGACCTAGAGGGTGTGAAGTTTCCCCATGACGACCCGCTGGTCATAACACCAATAATAGGAAATAGCCCAGTTAAGAGGGTCCTTGTGGAGAATGGTGCTTCTGTGGATATCTTGCTCCACGACACCTTTCTAAGGATGGGGTATAACGACTCTCAGTTAACACCAACCGACATGCCGATATATGGATTTGCTGGAGTAGAATGTCCTGTGGAAGGGATAATCAAATTGCCAACCACCATAGGTACGGAGCCAAGGCAAGCAACGCAGATGCTGGATTTCGTGGTGGTAAAGGCTAGTTCAACTTATAATGCTATCATGGGGAGAACAGGGATACATGCCTTCAAGGCAGTCCCCTCTTCCTACCATTCATTCATGAAGTTTCCCACCCGAAACGGGATTGGAGAAGAGAGAGGAGATCAAAAAATGGCTAGAAGCTGTTATGTGGCCTCTTTGAGGGCAGATGGAGTCGGGGGGCAGGTTCTTCCTATTGAAGATATGGATGTTCGAGAAAATGATGAGAATAGAGGAAGGCCAGCAGAAGAATTGGTTTCGGTTCCTTTAGACCCCGAGAATCCTGAGAGGACGACTTTCATTGGAGCCACATTATAGGAGCCCCTTAGAGGGAAGTTAGTGAAATTTTTGCAAGAAAATAGTGATGTGTTTGCATGGTCAGCAGCTGATATGCCAGGCATAGACCCGGAGTTAATTACTCACAAGCTAAATGTAGATCCAAGCCGGAAGACAGTGAAACAAAAGAAAAGAAATTTTGCCCCGGAAAGGCAAGAGGCTATAAAGCAGGAAGTGGAAAAGCTCTTAGAGGCTGGTTTCATTGAGGAGATTCAATTTCCGGAGTGGTTAGCAAACCCTGTAATGGTGAAGAAGGCTAATGGAAAGTGGAGGATGTGTATAGACTTCACCGATCTGAATGATGCATGCCCCAAAGACTGTTTTCCGCTGCCTAGAATTGATACTTTGATTGATGCCACCGCTGGACATGAGATGCTGAGTTTCATGGATGGGTTTAGCGGATACAACCAGATCAAAATGCATAAAGATGACATTCCAAAGGTATCATTTATCACTGACTTTGGTGTTTATTGTTATCTTGTTATGGCGTTTGGTCTCAAGAATGCAGGAGCCACCTATCAAAGGTTGGTGAATAGAATTTTTAAGGATCTTATTGGTAAGACTATGGAAGTCTATGTTGATGACATGTTAGTCAAGAGTCTAGTAAAGACTGATCATATAGCCCATTTAAGGGAAGCTTTTGAGGTCTTGAGGTACCACAAGATGATGTTGAATCCGACGAAGTGTGCTTTCGGAGTAGGATCTGGAAAATTCTTGGGACTGATGGTCTCAAAGAGGGGAATTGAGGCTAACCCGGATAAGATAAAGGCGATCCTGGACATGGAACCACCAAAAACTGTTAAGGATGTTCAGAAGCTTACAGGAAGGGTTGCTGCGCTAGGACGATTCATCTCCAAGTCGGGGGAAAAGTGTTTGTCATTCTTCAAATCGCTAAAGAGCATCAAAGACTTTGTATGGAATGAGGAAAACCAGAAGGCATTTGAAGAGTTAAAGAAGTATATGGCCCAGGCCCCGTTGTTGGCCAAGCCAGTTCTGAATGAAGTTTTATTCTTGTACTTGGCTGTTTCAGAGAGCGCCTTGAGCGCGGTGTTGGTTAAGGAGGAACTGAAAGTCCAGAAACCCGTATACTATGTCAGCAAAATTTTGCATGGTGCTGAGTTGAATTATTCAGCCATTGAGAAATTCGCCTTAGCCTTGGTAATGGCTTCAAGAAAGTTGCGTCCTTATTTTCAAGCTCACCAAATTGAAGTGCTAACAAATCAGCCACTGAGAAATATCATTCACAGTCCCAAGGCAAGTGGGAAACTGATTAAGTGGGCAATAGAGTTGGGAGAGTTCGATCTCAAGTATAAGCCACGTACGGCCATAAAAGCCCAGGCACTAGCTGACTTCGTGGTGGAATGTACCATACCCAACCAAGAAGTCGGGGGGCAGGAAGATACCATACCTCAAGACAAGGGAGTCGACAATGGGGACAGGGAGAAGAATGACAAGGAGAAAGAATATTGGGTTCTCTATTTTGATGGAGCATCAAAAACAAATTCCAGTGGAGCAGGGTTGGTTTTGCAAAGCCCTGATGGGTTCTTAATTGAGTATGCTATGAAGCTAGATTTTCCAACCACAAACAATGAGGCAGAGTATGAAGCCCTGATAGCTGGCCTTGGTCTAGCTGGGACACTTAGAGTCAAAAACTTAAAGGTCCGTGGAGACTCGAAGCTGATCATATCCCAGGTAAAGGGAGAATTTAAGGCAAGGGATGATACGATGGCTAAGTATGTCCGCCTAGTAAGGGCTGTGATGACCCAATTTAATGAGTGCCATGTTGAACACATTCCAAGGGAAGAAAATGTTAAGGCAGATGCGCTATCAAAGTTCGCTTCGTCTGAGATTGAAGAAAGTTCAGGAAGTGTGTATTTCCCTGTTTTGAAGACACGAAGCATAGATGTTAAGCTGCTGGCTCCCATAGGCTTGGGGACGTCATGGATTGATCCCATCAAGGCTCACATTCAGACCGGTTGGTTGCCAAGTGATGCAACTGAAGCACGGAAGTTAACTGTTCGGGCACTAAGGTACTCTTTGATAGATGGGATTCTTTACAAAAGATCTTTCGTGGTTCCCTACTTGAGGTGTCTCAGGCCCGATGAGGCACGCTTGGCTCTTGAAGAAGTGCATGAAGGTATTTATGGACAACACTTGGGGGGCAGGGCCTTGGCTCATAAGATAACTCGTTTAGGCTTCTATTGGCCAGAAATGATGGCTGATGCCAAAGAATATGTGAAGAAGTGTGATCGCTGTCAGAAGCATGCACCAGTTGTTAGACAACCCCCCGAGATGCTGACCTCTATCAACTCGCCTATTCCCTTTGCCATGTGGGGGATGGATATTCTAGGGCCTTTTCCTATGGCCACGGCACAAAGGAAATTTCTGATTGTAGCCATTGATTATTTCACCAAGTGGATCGAAGCCAAACCCTTGGCCAAAATCACAACTAAGCAGGTTGTACAATTCCTGTGGGAAAACATTATGTGCCGATATGGAATTCCCCGTATCCTCGTCACTGACAATGGAACACAATTCAACAATGAGGAATTCAAGAAGTATTGTGAAGAAAATGAAATTGAGTTACGATTCACCTCTGTGGCTCACCCGCAAGCCAATGGGCAAGCAGAGGTAGCAAATCGGATAATCCTGGATGGACTAAAAAAGAGGATCGAGAAGTCAAGAAATAATTGGGTGGATGAGATACTTCCAATATTATGGGCCTATAGGACTACCTGTAGAGTCATGACAGGAGCAACTCCTTTCATGTTGGCATATGGGACAGAAGCAGTAGTTCCCGTGGAGATATCGCATTCCTCTCCAAGGATTCAGACTTTCAATGCTGTAGAAAATGAGGAAGGGCAGAGGTTAGCCCTGGATCTAATTGATGAAGTGCGAGATGAGGCACATGCAAAGATAGTAGAATATCAGAAAAAGGCTTCATTCTATTACAACCTAAGGGTTAAAGAGAGATTTTTTAAACAAGGAGATCTAGTCTTGAGAAAAATAGAGGCTTCTGGTGTTGGACAGAAAGGAAAGCTTGCCCCGAATTGGGAAGGGCCGTACAGAGTCAAGAGCGTTCAGGGTAGAGGAACCTACAAGCTGGAAACTATGGAAGGTTTTGAAGTCCCGAGGACCTGGCACGCACAAAACCTGAAGGTGTACTACGTGTAAGATAGGTGAAGTACGATTCTCACTTGTCATTGACAAGTAGGTTTAAAAGCACCATGAAGCTTTGCTTGCGTAGGATTTTATATTCCAGTAGAATTTACATTGTCTAGTTATTGTTGATTAGGGTCGAACCCATGCTGTGTAAGGTTTTGAAAAACCAGACTTCATATTAAAGAGCTTGAAATTATTTCAATCCAAGGATGTTTAAGGTTCAAATGCATATTAAGATTGTAAAGTTAAAACAAAAAAAAGGCAAGAAAAGCAACGTATAAAACATAACCCCGAAGGGTAACAAGTTCTGATATAAATAAAGTTCAAAGAGAATATATACAAAAAGCTAGGCCTTGGAAGGCTGAGATTCCTCAGAACCACTATCCGAAGTCTCTTCGGAAGTTTCAGTCGTTTCTTCGGTCGTCTCGGTCGTCCCCTCCGAAGTCCCTGTAGAAGTTCCCTCTGCAGGAGATGCTGGCTGTTGAGGCGTTGCTTTTGGAGGCTCTTCCACCCTGGCCTTCTTAGCGACAGGCTCGAACTCCTCTTCGGAAGAATCTTCCTCCTCTCCGTCCTTGATCATAACATCAAGCTTCTCAGTAACCCCCCAAGCTCTGGAACCCGCACAGGGCAAGGAAAGGGAGACTGCTCAAGGACCTCGGGAAACTCATCCTGGATGGCCTCCACAGCAGCATCCCAGCCCTCTTTATGGTCTCTAGGTCAGAAGTGGAAGAGGCCAGTTGAGCTTCAAGGGCCTCTATTTTTTGGTTGGCCTCTTCCAACTTCTTGTTGGCATCTTCCAGGCCAACCTTCCAAGCTTTAGCTTGGTGGATTGCCCCCTGGAAATGGGCGTTAGCCTGTAAGAGAAACAGCGAAAGTTCAGAAAAGAAACGTGGAAAAATAAGTAAGAAGAGCATAAGTAAAGGACGTACCGTCGCCAGAGCCTGGGCTCCAAATAGCTCATTCCCCTCTAAGTCCTGTTGAAGGACAAAATCTTGATAGTCCACCGGGGAGATGGAATGCTTAGACCATTCCTTGGACAGCGCCGTGCTGCCCACGATAGAGTCCTTGCCCCGGATCCCCCAGGCAGGTTGAAAATAGGCCCCTGGCCTCTGCTTGGTGCGCAAAACTTGGATGGGGCCTTCCTCGCTTGGCTCCATTGCCTGAAGGAGGAACTCAGGGAAGCAATCACCAAGTCGAGGGTCTTTAAAGACCTTCCCAGCCCTCTTCATCCTGGTTGTCTCCAGGTCCTTTGGCTTGGTAGCCTCCTCAATCTTCTCAGCCACTGCAACAAACAAAGTCAGTTGAAAATCAATGAAATAAAAGTGCAGGAAATAAAGGAGATAAGAAAGGGAACTTACTTTTCTTATTAACGGGCGAAAGGCCGCGTTCTACCAGGACGGTCTCCCGGATAAGGTCCCAACAATGGGAAGTGCCGTTGTCTTGCGTAAGGAGGTTGAAACCTCTAGCCTCCTCCTCAGACAAAGTTATGTCATTCGGGCTCCCGTCCACGGCCAGCCCAAAGGATGATCGAAACAGGGAGCCCCAATCTCCACCTTCCCAAATAACAAACAAAAAATCTTTCTTCCACCCCAAGTTGTTGTCAGGGATGGACTTCCCATTCACAATATGGGGGATAGTGGGGCGCTGGTTGATAGAAACCCAACCCGGACTTTTATCAGGGCTGTTTTTGAACTGAAAAATCTTCCTGAAGACAGCAACAGATGTGGGGACGTTGTGCTTGGCGCATTGTGACAGATAGCACAGAATCAACCTCCAGGAATTAGGGGGAAGTTGGCAAGGGCTGATGCCCACATCAGCCAGTAGCAAAGGAATGAATGGATGAAAAGGGAGTCAAATACCTGCCCTTAGAGTATCCCTATAGACGCATAGCGCGTCCTTCTTCCACTGACAGGCCCTGTCGGCCGGACCTGCAAGAACCAGCTTAAAAGGCTCCTTGATTTTGAAGCAGCTGCTCAACTTTTCCAGCTCCTTGGGATCCCGTAAAGCACTGATATGATCGTGCGCGTCCAGATGCGCATCAGACGGATACTCGTCCCCTCGAGTGTTGATCATGTCGATTAAGGAAGTATACCTCGATCGAATAGGAAAATCGTTGGACTTTCTAGCCACGTTCATCTTGGCCAAACGGGTCATTCTTTTGTCAGCCATCTGAAAAAAAGTAAGGGGCACGTAAATAGGCTATCTTAAAGTGGCACACAATGGAAAAATAGACACGAAAAGCAAAGGGAGGAATCTTACCTGAAGAAGCGCTCCTGAAAAAGGCTTTGAGCTCCGACTTGCTGTTATTCCTCTGAGAATCTTAGCAGGAAGATGAAGAAGAAAACTAAGAAATGAGAAAGTGAGGAGTAATAGCCTTTCCTCATTCCTTTATATAAGAGGAAAAGGAAGTTGAAGGGACGAAAAGCCCATTGAGGACAAAAGCCCATAGGAAAAAGCCCAGGAAAAAGAATATTCCAGAATATTCCTAGGAATTCTAGAGCATTCTAAACAGGGTGTATTAAGCCCAGATCAATAAAAGAGGCCCAATAAGATTTTGAAAAGGCCCAATAAAAGAGGCCCAATAAGATTTGGAAAAGCCCAATAATAGAGGCTCAGTAAAATTTAATAAGGCCCAACAAAAAAAGCCAGGCCCAAATCTAATTAAGATTTGGAAAATACAATATCTTAAATTAAAGCTAAATAAAGAAGGCTAGTGGAAGACCAGGAACCAGGTCGAAATCCAGGTCGTGAATCCTGCCCGAAATCTTTCGAGCAGACACCCGAAAATAACGGGTAAAAAAGACCAGAATCCAGGTCGAATTCCAGGTCGTGAATCCTGCCCGAAATCTTTCGAGCAGACACCCGAAAATAACGGGAAAAAAGACCAGAATCCAGGTCGTGAATCCTAGTCGAAATCCTTCGACCAGGAAGTAAGAAAATCAAAGAATTTTCGAACAGGATTCAGGTCGAAATATCGACTAGAATCCTAGTCGAAATCCTAGTCGATAGGCTCATGGCAAGAAGCTGGAATAACGGGACTGAATTGAGGTCGAAATTTCGACCAGGAATGAGGTCGAATAAACCAAGCATCTTTCAAAAAAAAAAAGGGGATTAAAAACTCAGGTCGAAGTTCGACTAGGATCCTGGTCGAATTCCAGGTCGTGAATTCTAGTCGAAATCCTTCGACCAGGAAGCAAGAAAATCAAAGAATTTTCGAACAGGATTCAGGTCGAAATATCGACTAGAATCCTAGTCGAAATCCAAGTCGATAGGCTCATGGCAAGAAGCTAAAAAAAAAAAAAAAAAAAGAAGGTGGAATTTTCGACCTAGATCCAGGTCGAATTTTCGACTAGGATCCTGGTCGAATTCCAGTTCCTAGATCCAGGTCGAAATTTCGACTAGGATCCTGGTCGAATTCCAGGTCGTGGATCCTAGTCGAATTCTTTCGACCAGGATGGCAAGGCTGACCCCTATTTTCGACTAGGATCCAGGTCGAAATTTCGACTAGGATCCTGGTCGAAAAAGGGCTGGAAATCTGAAAATTAGGGAAAATCCCAGAAAATTAGGGAAATTCCCAGAAAATTAGGGAAAATCCCAGAAAATTAGGGAAAATCCCAGAAAATTAGGGAAAATCCCAGAAAATTAGGGAAAAATCCCAGAAAATTAGGGAAAAATCCCAGAAAATTAGGGAAAATCCCAGAAAATTAGGGAAAATCCCAGAAAATTAGGGAAAAATCCAGAAAATAAGGAAAAAATCCGGGAAATAAGGGAAAAATTCCTGGAAATTAAGATAATTCCTGAATAAAAGGAAAAATTCATTGTAAATGTGTAGGTTGCTCCACACTTTACGGAAAAACGAAACCCTGTAAGGGAACAAATAGACTTAACTTCTGCGAAACCTAATCAATGTTTCCCAAAAGTTGGGGGGCAAATGATAGGGATAAATAAATTATGCTTGTATAATTAAATACTGCATTAATTGTACAAGTTGTGAGCTGCTAGGCCCAATAAAAAGATATATGATACTCAGACCAGAAAGGTTAAGCCTGATGGACCAGATCAGGCCTGATGGAATAAAAAAGGCCCCAAAGCCCTGATTATTAATTAATTTCGTAATTAATTAATAAGGGACAAATCAGATGTTGAAAAGAGTCCCGATAAGGATATAAATCCTTGGAGATTAGCCTCAAGGGGACCTAAAAGGATAAGGAATCAGTTTCCTACTATCTAGGACTCCAAAGTCCATTCTAATTATGAGACTTGCCCACCAAGTCTCCTATACCAAGTCCAATTCAAGGACTCCCAACATCTATATAAGGGGTCTCACCCCCACCAATCAGAACTACGTTTTTTGGCTTGATTCTCTAATTCACAGAGATACGTAGGCATCTCGTAAAGGCAGATTGAGTCACGAAACACGAGAGCAGCCATTAAAGGCCTTGAGCTCCCGAATCTTAGTATTAAATACAACAAGTAATAACCTTAGTTTTTTATCCACAACAGTTGAGTTATCCTCCGAATTGTTGCTTCTTCATTGTTATTTGACTTCCAGGTGTAACAACCAAAGAGGGGGAGATTGTTAAGCAAGATTGAAGTTATACGGTTGACTCAACAATACTGGTTTGAATAACTCAACATAGAACGAGGACTTGCCAATAATCTATCTTCCACTAGAATCAGTTCAGAATGATCATTTGGTGTATACATAATGATTTTAGTAGCTACGGTGAAGAAGAAGTCAACAGAAGTCTGTATGAAGTTCATTGATATTTTCAGGAAATGGAGGAATAAAGTTGAAGTAATTTGAAGCAGTTATTATGGTTAGTATGAAGACCTAAAAGATTTTAGTGAGGCTGATTGGATATAGTAGAAGACTTAATAGTGGTTTGTACATATCTAATACGAAGGCCTGAGAGCAGAGTTAGTCGTCTGTGAACCAAACCCTTGCACTAGACGTTAGTGATCCGTGAAAAGAAACTAAGTATTATTATTAGAGGAATTGTTAAGTGGTTTTTGTATTCGAGAGAATTGAAAAATATTTGAAGTACAAAGACCCTAAGATTAGAAGATTTGAGATACAGAATACTACAACTCAAATTTGAAGGGGCTTTAAATAACGAGGTGAGGTGTCAAGCTTTATTTTTTAACAAATTTTAATAAAGAAACATTGAAGTCAAATAAAAAACTGGTCACGTTTGGTTATTAAAAGAGTACATTGACGAGCTTAAATTAGTGGGACCCGAGTTCTTAACTGCACAACCCAAATTCTCACATACATGCATGCACTAGCTTCATTTCTAATCTAATGATTTCATATTCAAACATGAGATGCTAGCAAGCATACATGTGCAAGTTTTCTCTCATACTGTTTCTTTTATTCGAGTGATACACACTGAAGAAAGGTATGGATCAAATTGCAAGACCACGTGCTATCCTTATCCTTAGGGTCGCGCGTGAGGCAACAACATGTATAAATTGATAAAAGAATGAATGTTGTGTTGACCTTTTGGCTTGGTTTAAAACATCTAACAGTAAATACTCGGTGAAAACAGGATATCACCTATGTTTTAAAGGAATTCCATTAGTAGAATTCCATCTTTTCCTTCAGTTGACCATTTGGCTAGGTCTAAAACATCTAAAGGTAAATACTTGATAAAAATGGGATATCATTTGTAGCACTTTAGGAATGTTGGCACTGGTTCTGTTTCTCAATCACCAGGTTGGAGCAAACTTTAGAATTGGACCTCCCTCATAAAAATGAAATCTTTTCTCTGGAGTTTTTGTAGAAATAATATTCCTGTGAGAAGTAGACTGAGTATGAAGGGTGTTCATCTGTCACTTAACTACCTAATGTGCAATTTAGATGATAAGGATTTGGCTCATGTCTTTTTCAATTGTCCCTTTGCTTTGGTTTGCTGGAAATATGTGGGAATAAGTTTTACTGTGCCTCTGGACAATAATACCCCATCTTGGCTTCTTACTAAGTTAGAAACTGTGAATCAGGACTTTTTGGTAATAATTGTTAAAGTGTTGTGGGGTGTGTGGTTTTTTCGTAACAAAAAGGTGTGGGAAAGTAGAGTAGTAACTGCTCATGTTGCAAAGGAGTGGAGTGCAAGGATGATCTTAGACTGGAAGGAAGCACAAAAGAAACGTGTTACTACAACGTCACCCAACTTGAACTCTGTTACCCAGGAACCAGTTAGATGGAAAAAACCCGAAGCTGGAATTTAAAGCTCAATGTAGATGCAGCAGTTCGCACAGATGATGAATCCTATTGAATGGGGTTGGTTCTTCGAGATCATGCTGGTATTTTTGTAGCTTATAAAACAATACGAAAACTTCCTATTGGTACAGTGGCTGAAGCTGAAGCTTTGACCATTCTTGAAGGTTTTCATTGGCTTCTTATAATGGCTCATGATAAGGTGTTTATTGAATCAGATTCCTTAACCAATGTTTAAGCTCGGCAATGTTCTCAGGATAACCTCCTAGAAGTTGGTCATATTTTGGATGCTTGTCGTATTATTCTTGATTCTAGACCAGGTTATTTGATTTCTTTTGTTAAAAACAAGTGAATATGCATGCTCACTTAGTAGCTAGGTTCCCCTGTTCCATAAATTATCAAAATGCGTTACCGCTTCCTCCAGATGTGTTATTGGAAGCTCTTATGTATGATGTTTCCTAGTAATAAATGTGCTTTTCTTTCAAAAAAATTAAACAAAGTAACAACAGTAGTCCTTGATGTCAATTTGGGCTAAAAATACAATAACCATGTGCCACGATGGAGCCCCCGAATTAGCTACACACATGCTTCTATGTTTGAATTCAAATAAAATGGAAATCTCCTAATCGACTTAAGCAAGTGTCGATTAGTAGCTGTGCTACTACAACTTGGTCAATTTGTAAAATGCAGAAAGTGTGAAGTACTAATTGACATTAGTATTGTCGATTTATTTTGTCGATTTGTAGCTTTCTACTCCAATTTAAATGCTTGGACAAGATTAAGTCATGTGTTCCTATTTTTCTAATCAAATCACATCCACTATATACGTAGAAGATTGAATAATTGAAAGAAGTCTTCTCCAAAAGTTAAAAGAAAAGAAACTCTGCAGAATTATTTTCAGAAACTTTTTTAATTCAATTTATTAATTTTGCAGGGAAAAGTGTTGTCCAAATCTTGTCACACCATTTAAGTCTTATAATATTGATTGCACTCATTAGATCAATCGTTAAAATTTGTATTGAATATCATTGATTAGAATTTTATCTTTTTAGAGTGATTGGTAGCATGAATATATTTGTATTTTGTGTTGTAAGCAACCCTTCGGGT
Source organism: Apium graveolens (assembly GCF_009905375.1). Classification (NCBI taxonomy): domain Eukaryota; kingdom Viridiplantae; phylum Streptophyta; class Magnoliopsida; order Apiales; family Apiaceae; genus Apium; species Apium graveolens. The sequence goes on along the minus strand of NC_133652.1, from coordinate 185,224,602 downwards.
GTTTATAATTTGAATAAAAGCATATTTACCTCAAGCTGTGTGTGGTTGTTCATTTTATTTATATTCCGCTTCTTTAAATGATTAAAATTGATAAACATACATTGACCTCCCTCTGTATGTACTTTTTGGACCTAACAAAGCCTTAGTCAGTGGGTATGCAACATTATCATCAGTATGCACTTTACGTATGTGTATATCTCCTCTCTCATTAATCTCTCGAAGAAGGAGATATCTCCTAAGTATATGATTTGCTCTGGAATGGAACCTTGGTTCTTTACCCCGAGCAATGGCCCTATTGTTATCGCAATAGAGATCAACTGGATCTGCGATTGATGGAACCACACCAAGTCCCGTTATAAATTTCCGTATCCAAACAACCTCAATTTTTGCTTCTCTAGCAACAATAAACTCAGCTTCCATTGTAGATTCAGCTATTGCCTCTTACTTTGAACTCTTCCAGCTTACAGCACCTCTGCAAAACACAAAACCTGACTGAGATATTGAATTGTCTATGTCTGTCTGGAAGCTAGTATTAGTGTAACCCTTTACAACTAGCTTCTCATCTCCTCCATACACCAAGAATGAATCTTTACTCCTCTTAAAGTACTTAAGAATATTCTTGACAACTGTTGTAATATCTGGGGTATATCGTGTAAGTATTTTTATCAATAAATAACTATTATGTGATTATTATGTGGATTTTTAGCAAATTATTTGTTAAATGATATTTGTGTTTGGATATTTAAATATGATAAAATTTGAATATTTTAAATTTTCATATATCCAGAATAAATTATAGATTATTATGATATTTTTCTATTAATTTTTATTTTGTTATATAATTTTATAAATGAATTATGGATTTAATATATTATTTTTCCGAGTATTTATAAACTATTTTGTATAATCGGGAACCAACCGACTTCAACCTTTTATATATTTTTAAAACCCGGAAGTCTCGGGAAAACTCCTTTCTAACCTAATTACAATATTTCGAACATTTTCCATGTTTTAACTTTTTCGATCCGGAGTACGGTTTTTCCTGTGCGGGTCCCGACGTAAATTTTTTGATACAATATTCGTTTCGGTAAATCGATAAAACCCGTACTTTTGAGAAACGAGATATTTTGATTAAAATATTATATTAACTTCTCGTAATTCTTGTAACCGAAGCGTTGAGACCAAGTCTGTATTTACAAAATGCTTAGTTTTGGATAATTATCCTAAAACTGGTACTGATTTGGATATGTTTTATCAAATAAATATTATATTTTATATCTGATATGATCCAATGGGGTACCAATATTCCTTAAATATAAATAGCCCTTACCGTATTTTATTTTGTACAAATAATTATTTGCAAACAGTTAAATATATAAATTTTCAGAGAAAAACCCTAAACTCATAGAGTTCTTCGTAATCAAACCCAAATTTCAAGGCGTTATCGATATCCGATTTTGGAGTTCAAGTTACCAAATTGAAGGTATTGAAGAGTACTTTCAGAATCTGTAAGCCATACAAGTGCGGAATCAACCGGTATTTTTTTATATTTTAATTTATTTTTGAATTAATTTGGATTTATTTATGAATTTTTGAATTTGATGTTGTTTGTATGATTTGATGATTGCATGTTGTAGATAATTTGATTCTGGTCATTTTGGTATGTCATAATAGTCATTTGGAGTTCAATAACATGTCCAAATCTCTGTTTAATTCTAGAATATAAGAATTAGGGTTTATAGGCAGTTTGGATGTTTTCAATTGAAAATTGGGGGGTTTTGATCTAGGAGTTTTTAAATTGATTGGTTGATATGGATGTGTAGAGCTTGAAAAGAGGAATCGATTGGTGGTGGTCTCGTCTAGAGACGATACCAGAGTTGGCCTGACTGGAAGAAAGAAGAACTCGTTGTCCGGCGAGTTTTCTTCGAGCTTTTCCGTCCAACTCAGGGGTTATTTGCTAAAAATAATTGCATGGTTGTAATCCTGGTGTTGTGTAGATGTGATCGGCAGGAGATGGTAGTGGGAGTGTACCTAGAACGTGTTCTCCGGCGAGCCCTGTCATTTTTGTAATTTAATTCCTAGGGTTTTGGGGAAGAAACAGTTAGGTCCCTATAGTCTCAAAAACTTGCAAATTTTGGATTCATGTCTTAAAAATTTATAAAAATCATAGTTTCTATTTATTTTAATTTCAAAAATTCATTTTTAATTCCAAAAATCATTATTTTCATTCAAAAATAAATCTGAATTATTTAATTAATTAATTTTAGTTAATAATTAATTAGTTAATTGGTCAATTAATTTCATATTAATTGATTAATTGATTTAATTAAATATTAATTAATTATTAATTGATTATTTAATTAGATTTAATTATTTATTTTGATTTAAAAATTCCAAAAAATAGTTTTGAGCTTTAAAATATTATTTTAAATTGTTTACAAGGATCGATAAATATTATAAAATGATTTTAAAGTCAGATTTGGATATCCGAACCCTGCTAATTATTTATAAATGATTCAACGACCCGTTTTAATTCCGAAAAAATGTTTGAAAATTCATATTAAATACCTGAAAAATCATTTCAACCCCAAATATGCTTTGAAAAAGTATTTTTATCAAATATCTTATGTGCTATGTGTTATATGTGATCCAATTGGTGTGCTATACGCGTATATGTGCATTATTTGACTGTTTTAATCATAACTTTCAATCCATAAGTCGGATTTGGGTGAAACGAAGGGCAGATAGAAGCTTGTAACGAAGAAGATAAAGTGAGAAAGAGTATTGATAGATATTTGTGATGTTTAGTAGAGGAAGCAAGGTGTAGAAAGGGGAAGCAGATAGTCAGTGATTAGAAAATGGTGAACGAAAGCAAGAGAAGCATTAGTGAATCGAGATAAGGCAAGTATTCTCGAACCTTCTTGTGATATATTGCAAGTGTTTTGAACCTTCTGAAGATTTGTTACAAGTAATAGATTAATTCTATTTGTATTATAAGTTCTTTGAAGCATCTAACGCTAAACCCTGATTCCATATATTGATCTTTGAGCCGTAAATCTTATTCTTTATAAGCCATTGATTGTTGAATACCCAGATACGAATCACAGATTTACGATACTACTCTATATATACATACAAACTAAATACCGATCACTGAACCAGAATTGTTTAACATACAAACCTTCATATCTTTTATATCAGAAGACTGATCCTTATAATCACGAGACCTTGATTCTTCTGTTACCTGATTTTTTTATCGGCTGATAGCCAATCTTTGTACTTACCTTGTTGTATCCTATTGGTGATTGCAAACCACCTTATGCTTGAAAACTAGTGTTGTTTATAATTATGTTTATTGATTTACTTTGTTATTCTGTTATTGTAGGATTTTTTATAAATATGGAACATATTCATGGTCAGACCAGCTGATGGTCATGTTGGGCCATTGTGTGCCTTGGATCCAGTAATTAGAGCATAGATGTGTGCCTTTCTCGGGGTTAGTGCGTGACTGATCAGCAGCCTAACCTTGGGTTTTAAAATAAAAATTGAATATCCAATTCTAATCATTGCTTATAACGAAACTTGATAACCTATATCATTTCACTTGATCATTGTTTAATCTCAGTATTGTCACTGTGGCTTGATGAGCTCGTTAGCTCATTTATGCGATTTTGTTTATGTTCTTTTCCAGTTAATAAGGAACCAGTTGGTAGCAAGGATCCCCAATCAAGTGTGCGAGCTAGGATTCCAAGTTAAGCGGATTAAGCTAGCTGAAGACTTTTATAATAGTTTAAGTTTGAAAGTTTGTACGAATGTTTAATATTCAGATGTAAGTTAATCTAGTTCGGATTCGGAACATTTATAACATAAGTAAGTTGTAGCTTGTGTGCATACTTTAACCTGTTGCGATCCGTGGATGAAGGTAAGTAGGGTCACTGCATATTATTATTGTCATTATTATTGTCATAAGCAGGTATATATATTATATTTGTGTTGTGAATCCCAAACTTCTGAATCGGGTTTGGATGGTGTCACAGCTGTCCAGTGACCCTCAAAGTATACGAAACATTAGGACGAGTACATATTATCGCATACATTATAGATACAATTGGCGAAACATATTGAACTTTGCTCATACAGCCCTTACCATTTAATGATTTAGAGCAATTATCTTTTGAGATCACTCTCCAATGAGACATTGGGACATATCCCTTTTCTGCCTCTTGCATCCCAAAATGATGCATTACTTTGTCAATATATGTACTCTGACTTAGGCTGATTAATCTCCTTGATCTATCTCGATAGATCTTGATCCCTAATATATAGGTAGCATCGCCTAAGTCCTTCATCGAGAACTATTTCCTAACCAAATCTTAATAACCTGTAAAGAAGGTATGTGATTCCCTATTAGTAATATGTCATCTACATATAGTACTAGGAATGCCACATGGCTCCCACTAACCTTCTTGTAAACATATGGTTCATCTTTGTTTTAAATAAAGCCAAACTCTTTGTCTATTTCACCAAAATGACGATTATATCTCCTTAAGGCTTGCTTTAATCCATAAATAGATCGAAGCAACTTACAAACCATCTTAGTAAAATTTGGACCGATAAAACCCTCAGGTTGTATCATACATACATCCTCTTCAAGGCTCCCATTTAAGAAACCGGTTTTGACATCCATTTTCCAAATCTCATAATCATAGTAAGCAGCTATTCTAGCAAAATCCTGATGGACTTGACCATAACAACTAGTGAAAAAGTCTCATCATAGTCTATATCATGAATTTGTTTGAAAGCTTTGCCACTAGTTGTGCCTTATAGGTATGTACTTTACCATTTATATATATTTTCTTCTAGAATACCCACTGGCACCCTATAGGTTTTATCCCTTTGGTTGGATCAACTAAAGTCCATTCTTTATTTTGATACATGAATTTCATCTCATTTTTCATGGCCTCTAGCCATCTCTCGGAGTCTAGAATTTTGATAGCTTCTTGGTAGGTTAGAGGGTCATCATTATCTATGCACATTACATCATCATCTTAAGTCAAGAGAAATTTATAATATCTGTCGGGTTCATGATAAACTTTATTAGCTCTATGAACAACCTGTGTTCACACAACATGAACATATTACTATACATCCTGCTGACTTTCCACTTTGGTTCAATGTTATTTTATACATCTTGATCTTCATCGAGATCTGTAGTCCTCCCACTAATTTTCTTAGAAAGTAACTTTCTTTCAAGTAATACAGCGGTCCGAGCGACAAATACTTTATTCTTAGTAGGATTATAGAAACTATACCCTTTTTTCTTTAGGATATCCCACAAAATAACATTTATTTCATTTTGGTCCTAGCTTGTCAAAGACCAAGCGTTTCACAAACGCTTCGCATCCCCATACTTTCATAAATGACGTGCTATGATGTTTCTTAGTCCATGTCTCATATAGAGTCTTTTGAACTGATTTAGTTGGAACTCGATTTAATGTATATGCAGCCATTTCTAAAGCATAACCCCAAAAACTTATTGAAAGATATGCTAGACTCATCATCGATCAAACCATGTCCAACAAGGTATAATTTCTCCTCTCAGAAACTCTGTTCAATTGAGGCATTCTAGGAGGATTAAGATGTGTTACGATTCCACACTCCTTCAAGAAACCTTTAAACTCGAGGCTTAAGTATTCTCCTCCACGATCTGACCATAAAACTTTTATACTTTCCCCTATTTGCTTTTCCACTTCGGCCTTGTATTTTTTGAACTTTTCAAAAGAATCAGATTTGTTCTTGAAAAGGTACATATATCCATATCTACTAAAGTCATTAGTAAACGTTATGAAGTAGTAAAAGCCACCTCTTGACATTATACGCATTGTACCACATACATCACTATGTATGAGATGAGATTTGCATTCTTCGTATGATTCAAAACCAAACTTATCCAAGTAACCATCTTGATGTAACTTGGAAATGCGTTTCATATATATGTGGCCTAAACGATAATGTCTGATGTATGTTTCATTTGAGTCAGTCATTTTAACACTTTATTATCATTACTATTAACATTATATAAAGGAGTATCAAGATCAAGAACACATAAACCAATGAACAAACGTGCAACCTCATTGGTAACATTATTCAAAGAAAAGGAATAACTATTATTCTTAAACAAAAATGAAAAACCTTTCTTGTTCAAACAAGAAACCGAAATAATATTTTTGTAAATCGTAGACACGTAAAAATAGTTCTCAATTTATAAAATATGCCTAGTGGGAAACGATAAATGATAAGTTCTTACAGCCAAAGCAGCAACCTTTGCTCCATTTCCAACCTACATGTGGATTTCTCCCTTTGCCAATGTCTTACATCCCCGCAGTTCATGCACATTAATACAAATGTGAGAACCATATCTAGTATCCAATACCCATGATGTAGAAATAAACAAATTGACTTTTATAACACATTACCAGAATCAGAAGGGTCAACCGCCTTCTTCTTCTTCAGATTCTCCAAAAAAGTATGACAGTTTCTCTTCCAGTGACCCAGTTTCTTGACAAGTATCACCCTTTGCAACACCACCTACAGGCTTTAAATCCTTCTTGAGAGCAGACTTGGGAGCAACAGTAGATTTTGGATCTCATCCTCTTCTTGCCTTTTTATTTACTTTTCCCTTTGGAATTCTATTTGTTCATTATTATTATGGGAGCAGGGGACGCCTTCTGAATGTTGGTCTCAATAGTTTTTAACATAGCCAACAATCCGGTATGTGTCTTGTCTATCTCATTCATGTTGTAATTCATTACAAATTGAGCATAGTTGTTGGTCAAAGATTGTAAGATCAGATATATTTAGGCTTCTATACCAATCGCGGAACCCAGAGTAGCAAGGTACTCCATATATCCAATTATATTCAGAACATGCATGATATGGATAAAAAATACATCCTAAAGAGACATTAATTACTCTTGGGATTCTTGTCAAAATTCTAGTAAAAACATGTCTGGTCCAAGCTCGTAGCAGACTCAAGTCGGCCCATGTAGTCAAGCCCCACCAACAGATGTCGTCAAGGTCCAAGAACATAAGTTGTTCATAGACTAGGCCCAATACGGTTGGAGGAGCATAGACATGTGTCCAAAACAAACTCAAAGTCCTAGACAGAAGGTTCTGGAATTCCTTCCCTTATAGGTCTCCTAATCACCATCTAAGTCTGAGACTTGTCCATCAAGTGTCCCAACACAAGTCCAACCCTAGACTCGCCTCTACATAAAAGGCTCTACCTCTTAACCTAGAACTATGTTTTTGGGTTGATTCTCTATCACGCAGAGATACGTAAGAATCTTGCAAGGGCTGATAGTCCTGAACGCGAGAGCACTCATTAAATCTCGAAGCTCATAAACCCTAACATTAATTACTAACATACTCTAGTTTTTATTCCACCACATTTGGTGCCATCTATGGGAAGCATGCAACAATCATGGTGAACACACGGAGCAGAAACAATAGTGGAACAAACACTCCTGTCCCATCGCGAAAAATCACATCAGTGGTAGAGATACCACAATACTCAACCTATGCCTCCACCCAAGGAGGAACCCTTGTAGGGGAAATTGAGGCTCTGCCACAAGGGACGAATCCCCCGTCTCCTCAAGGGACGTACCTTAATTTCAGCAGCTACATGCACCTGTGATCCCTCAACCCATTGGGTATGAGTACTCAACAATCGTGACCACTAACCCCCTTACGGGATGCCTCTATACCCCGAGAATGGAGGAAGTGGACACTCTAATCAGAGCGAGGCACAAGGGCGGACATCCCAATACGTACATGGCTTGGCTCCTATTCTAGAGGACTAAGAATTCTCTGGACTCTATTCATACAGAGACTCTAAATCATCAGACGATGAGGTTGTTCCAAGGAGGAGGCATGCTGGTAAGAAGCCGATACCTAGTACCAACCAGCGGCCTAGGAGCACTCAAGGGACGATTCCCCAAGATGTCCAGGAGAGGATCAGGGCTCATGATGCTGAGATCCAAAGGCTGAAGCATGAATTAGAGATGCACCAGACCTCAAGATCTCTACTTGATGCAAGGTAAAGAGATCCTCTCCCAATCATAAACCCGGATGGTCTAACACCAAGAAGGGAAGCTTCCCCAAGGGCTGATCCAAGTGATCTTATGCCCCTAGGAGATCCTGATGATCCAAACCCACCATACACTAACTAGATAATAAATGATCGTATCTCAAAGAAGTTCAAAATACCCACCATCAAAGCATACGATGGTACTGGAGACCCTGCGAATTATATCAGGACGTTCTCTAACGCCATATTGCTAAAGCCCTTGAACGACGCTATTAAGTGTTGGGCCTTTCCTCAAAGCCTATCGGGTATGGCACAAAGGTGGTATAGCCGTCTGCCCCCAAACTCTATTGGATCTTTCAAGGACTTGAGCCAAGCTTTTGTCAAGCAATTTATAAGAGGCACAGTACACGAGAAGAGTCCCGCTTCTCTCATGGGCATATTCCAAGGAGAAAAGGAGTCCCTCAGAGATTACCTGAATAGATTTATGAACGAGGCTTTAAAGGTCCCGGATCTTGACGATAAGGTTTCCATGATAGCCCTACAGCAAGGGACAAGAGACGATTTCTTTAAGATGTCCCTGGAAAAACACTCTCCTGAAAGCATGCTACAACTCCAGGACAGAGCTGGAAAGTATATCAAGGTGGAGGAAAGTATGAAGAAGACAATTGTGATTAATAAACCTGCTGGAAACAAGAAGCGGAAGACGGATCAGGATTACTATGCCAATGACAAGTATCCTCGAATCGACAAAAGCTCTAACTCCTCTTCTAAGAAGAATCAACAACCAAGGTTCACTGAATATGCAAGGTTGAATGCTCCAAGGAGCCAAATCATGATGGAAATTGAGAAGGACAAAGATTTCAAATGGACGAAGAACTTGGTTATGTTACTGATGATTTTAGGAAACTCAAGAATGAGATTGAGTATTTGATCCGAAGGGGGAAGTTTGGACATTGGAGGATGAGGATGCTGGAGGCCAAAAAAGAGATAATGATCAAAGAGATGACGATCGGAGAGATAACGACAGGGATCGTAACTCATAGCCCCGAGGGCCAGTAATGAACACGATCTCAAGAGGTTCTAAGATGGGAATATAAGGAACTCTCGCAAAGCTTATTCAAAAGATGTAATGAGTATAATCGGAGAAATATCTAAGCGTTCCAAGTCAGAGATGACGCCTGAGTTCGACAACCCAGACCTCGAAGTTTTTAAATTTTCTCACGACGATCTTCTAGTTATCACACCTATTATTGGAAACTGTCCTGTCATGACGGTCCTCGTAGAAAATGGAGCTTCCGTGGATATCCATTCTATGACAAATTCTTAAGGATGGGGTATAGTGATTCTTAGCTGACTCCGTCAAATGCACCCATATAAGGGTTCAATCATGTAGAATATTAGGTTGAAGGAGCAATTCAACTTCCCGTGACTATTGGGGAAGATCCTAAGGAGGTCATACAGATGTTAAACTTTCAGGTTGTTAAGGTAGCCTCAACTTACAATGCTATCATGGGTAGAACCGGAATTCAAACGTTCAAGTCCGTGCCTTTAACCTATCACATGGTGTTGAAGTTCCCAATTAGGAATGGTGTTGGTGAGGCAAGAGGAGATTAGAAAATGGCATGCAGTTGCTATATTGCAACACTTAGGCCCGATGGAACTGGGTGACAGGTCCTTCATATAGAAGACATGGATGTCTGTGAGAATGAAGAACGTCGGGGAAAGGTAGCAGAGGACTTGCTACCAATTCCCCTAGACTCCTTAGACCTGGAAAAGGTAACATATATTGGAGCATCATTAGAAAATCCCTTGAAGGGCCAATTAACAACTTTCCTACAAAGGAATAGTGCTGTGTTTTCCTGGACAACAGCTAATAAGCCTGCGATTGACCGGAACCTTATAACTCAAAGGCTGAATGTTGACCCAACTCGCAAGGTTGTGAAGCAGAAAATGAGAACTTATGCCCTTGATAGGCTGGGAGCTATTAAACAGGAGGTCGAGAAGCTCCCAGAAGCTGGATTCATTGAGGAAGTGCAATTCCCTGAGTGGTTGGCCAACCTCGTAATTATAATATCCCATATTTTTAATATAATTATTATTATTATTTGGAATTGTTTATATGAATTTTATGTGAATTTTAGTGAATTATCTGGTAATTGGAGTTGATGTTTTGGATGTTTATATGTGATATCCTTTGAGTATTCTAATTTTTATATGTCCAGAATAAAGTATAGATAATTGTGATATTTTTCTGGTAATTTTTGGGTTGTTATATGATTTTATAATGATTTATGGATTTAATAATTATTATCTGAGTAATTATAAACCTATTTTATAAAGCCAGAAATCGTCTACCTTCAATCGTTTTTGCGTTTTTAAAACCCGAAACTCTTCCAAAAACTCCTTCTTAACTTAATCTGGTAATTCCGAACATTTTTCGTGTTTTAACTTTTTCAATCCGGATTACAGTTTGACATGTACGAGTCCTGGCATAAAAAATTTCGATACGCCAACCATTTTATAGACCGGTAAAACCCATATTCTCGGAAGGCGAGATAATATTACTTTATTTTTGTATAAAGTATTTTGTAGGAAGCCCAGTTTTGATAATTATCCAAGTACGGTATTAAATTGTATCATCTTATGATTACATAGCGGCTAAGTAATCTATTTTCGGATCTGATATAATTCAATAGGATACTTGTTACGTGTTCAAACTGCATTTATATGAATCGATCTGTAATTTTGGCGTGTATTTATTTGCGTTATTTGTTTTATCTTGTTTTATGTGTGTTGAATGTATTTTATATGTGTTCGGGTTTTTCGGTTAAATTAAGTATCCTTTTTGTTTTTCGAAAATTATTGGACCGGGACCCCACTTAGACGTTGAAGTCCATACAATTCGTGTTTTTATTTTTTTATAAAATTATCTGTATTTCAAATACCTCGCGTTTTCGTATTTTTGAATTATTCACGAATTTTTGAAAATTTTGATACAAATTTAATATTTAATGTTTTTAAAATTATTCCCCGTAATTATCATTTTGTGGCTTAATTATTTTAATTATGGGAATATAAACACCCTTAATTAATTTTAGGGGTATTTATTTGTCAAAAATATAAATAACCTAAATGATTTGTATATTTCATTTTATTTTATTAATAATAAAATCAAGAACACAATTTTGGGGGTCAAATTTTGTTCTTCAACTTCATTCAATGATTTGAGGAGATTGATTGATCCTCTGTTGACGCTCTACATACCAAATCAAATCTCTCAACAAGCCCGTTAATTTGATACCAGTTTCAGCCCCTGAGATCAAGTATTGGTAAAAATCAATTTTTGCACCGTATGATTGCTAAATGATATAGCCCGAGTTCTTGGTTGTTTTGAATATTGATTTTGATTTTCAGAAATTTTAATTGATTGGTGATTATTTTTTATTAAATGAACATGTTGTACAACTAATTAGCTACGAATTGAGATATGTATCATAGTTTTTGGTTAAGGAATCAGGGTTTTGATTGTTTTGCCGGAAACCGAAGCTTCTCGCCGGTTTCTATGGTATTTTGGACGGGATCGGAGGTCTGGATGTCTGTTGTTGTGTTTGTGGCTAGGTCTGAGTTGTTGAAAGGGTGTAGAACAATTGGGGCTTTGATTTCGATCCACATAGAAGTGTTTGGGCGTTGAACGGAGGTCACCGAAGTCGGTGAACCCCCGTCGGAAACTGGGCTTGTTCCCAGAATCTGGTCGGTGTTCATACCAACCCAGACCCGTTCTTAACGACCCGATTTCATTTTAAAACCCAACCCGGTTTTGATTCTTCAAAACCCTAACCTCCATTCCCAATTATATTTTTGCCTTTTTGATTTAAAAATATTTCAAAATTAATTTTGTATTTCTAAAAACCATTTATGTAATTTCCAAAAATATTCCGCTTTCATTAAAAATACTTTCGAGACTCAAATCCTTTTGTTTCGAAAGGTCTCTTGTTTTACAAGTTATTCCGAGTCGATTATTGATCGATAAATCATATTTTGACCCGATTTCAGTTTTAAGCGTATCGAGTCAAACCTTTTGACGAACTGAGTCATATATGATATGAATTATGTTATACATGAGTTATGTGTTTACGTTCTATATGAATTACGTGCTTACGTGGGTCAAGAGTCTTGTGTTTGACTGTTTCCTTTTTATGCGGGCTATCGTATGGGTAGACGATAGGGTTTTGACGCGCAGTTCATCGAGTAATTATCGTTTAGACGATTAAAGTTATATCTTTTAATTATAGATGCCGATCATTTGAGTTGATCAGGACAAGACGTTGGATAAAGAATGAGATGGAATGGTATTGGATATCAATCACAAGAGCAGCATATTAGTAAAGTGTTGAAAAGAAAGACGGGGATGTTTTGAGACAGAATGTCAGAATAGATGCGTCTTTGCGAGTGTGACTAACTACTAAATTCTAAAGGCAAATATTTCTAGCATCACTTATTTTTCAAGTGATATTTATTTTATATCTTCTTATGCAAGTATTGCTTTCCCTATTCTTAGTTCAGAATAGATAAATATTTTACATATCGCTGAATTAAATGATTTTGTTTATACAAGTATTCTTTTGCTATTCTATGTTCAGAATAGCAGAGTGATTTTACTTATCAACTTACTGGATTTACAAGTGTTTTGGATTTTAAGATTGGATCATAATTGCGTAAGTGATCGGGACGGACGGTCCTGCGGAGGGCTATTTCTAAGTATCATATGGAATATTATGACACAATTTTTGCCACAGGCAGGTATATTGCCTTTTGTTTGAGTACTCGTGTTTTGGGGTCATGTTTTTACGAATCATGACTCAGTGCTATCACACGGGCTGATCAGCATGTGATAGTACGTCCGTCGGAGAATGATCCCAATCTAAATTATCATATCATTTTTTATATTCATAGAATAAATGATTTATCAACTATTTTTGTTTTGGGTTAAAAGTGAAATGTAGTTTTGATTCAGCTTCTGATTTATGTTGATACTTGCTTTGTTGTTAAATATCAAAGGTGGTATTAGTATAGATGATTGATGTTGACTTCCATATGGGATGTTGTGAGTATCAAAGTTCGTATTGATATCTAATTTCATATGACAGGAAAATAAGTATTAGTTTCAAGAGTTCAGTTTTGAGTACAGTTTTATAATTCAATCCATAATCATTATTTCATGAAATTGTTGTTTACGATATTTCTGTAAACACTGTTTTACGAGTTTTATTCTCGTTAAGGTTCAAAGTATTTCTGAAGCATTTCGCTCAAAAATATCAAAATGGTTTTGAATATAATTAAGGAACCAATTCTGGGGTTCCTCAACTAAAATTATATGATTCAACAATTATGATTTAAAATATTCTACTCTAATGCAGATGTCGGTTTTATATCAAAAGACCTTATATATGTCATAATGATCTTGTTGAGCATTTCTTCCGCTCATACTTGCATATTTTTAAATTTAACCTCCAGTGAGGATTAACTTGTGTTGTTTAGTCGCGTAATTCAAGGAAGCAAAGAATAAGCTTTTGGAAGGTGATTGGTCCGGGGTTTGTGAACTAGTGTAAGTTTTATTGTATAAAGTTGTTTATATTATATTATATTTTAATTATGTTATTTTATAGTTAGGCCTAGTATACTTATTTTTGAAGTTATACAAGCGGTTTAGTATTGAATTGGAATTGTTGAAAAGAATTTTAAAAGAAAGTGAAAAATTTATTTATGGAATTTGGATATCTTGTTTCTAGAACTGTAACCTGAAAAGATCTTGGATTAGTTTGGGGTCATAAATGCTAAATATCTTTCGCTGACATTTAGTTATTGATTAAACAGGTTGATTTGGATTGAGGTTTCATAGTGACGACCAAATCCCTTGACCCCGGATTTGGGGGCGTTATAGGTTGGTATCAGAGCTGAGGTTATAGTAAACCAGAAACGAGAGTGTGTAGAAGTGTGTATAGCTATGTGAGGACGTTTGAGCTCATATCGAGTTCCTGTTGGACTATTGAATATAGTACCAATGAATAAGTTAAGATAGGCGCATTCGTTCGAGATGGTTGTGTTCAGCTGGATGGAACTCCAGAAAGCTGCAAACTTCTATTGTGGAATCTTCTGAGACTACGATTCGACAATGATGGAGATTATCGATATCCTTGAAACGTGAAGAAGTATCTAGAATGGGATGACGAGTCAACAGAAGAGTTCAAATAGAAGATAAGTATTAAGACCTTGGCAATACCTTCTCTTTCTATAATTCCTTTTGACATCTCTCAAAAAGAAGTAATTGTTATAGGATATATTCCCTAACCACTCATTTTCAATCATATCTGTGTTTTGAATGTGCTAGAGACTGTCATGAAACCTATTTTTTGGTTTTGATAGCTCTGTCAAGTTGTGATATTAGACTTCCACTTTTCTTATATGGTGGATAGTTTCTTGCTGATGTGACTACACTTGCTCATTTGGTGTCAGAATTTTGTTCTCTGGATTTCATTTCCTTCAAAAATATCATCTTTGAAATCTTTTCAGTTTTATTAATTTGAGTTTGAATTCCTTTTTATATTCTTTTATTCTGAGTGGGATGAACAACCCTAACTCTAGGGGATACAAGGTATACCTGTCTGTGTGATAGGAGTTGGATGGGACGCCATCACTTGTGTATGTTGCGAATACATGAAGGTTAACAACCTTTAGTAGTGTCTTGATTTTGGCACGCAACACCAAGTTCATTTGATCATATTGATCTCTCATTTATTCTCTTATTTCAATAATACTTTTTCACAATATTAGATTTTGGTCCTCTTATAACATAACATTCTTTTCTCTTTGAAATTCCATGATTTTATCATCTCAAATATTCGAAGGTATGCCAATACGGTTAAGCTGAGTTATCTTTGTCAAGTCAAAGCAGGGTTATGTGACGGGATTACGAACAGCAGCAGTGAATTACAATGCGATGAAAATATTGGTGGCATACACCGAAGTCAATTTGTTTCTTTACTTTTCTCTATCTATATCTCTCTTTCTTTTTCTTTCTCTCTATCGTTCTCTCCATTCTTCTTTTTTGCGATCAGTAAAAGTGATTCTATTGAGGAACTGGTCAAAAGGATGTGGATGGAACAGTGGTGCAAAGCGAAGCTCCCGTAAAAATTTTATTATACAAGGAATACAAGATTTATTTGAGATTTTGGAAAATTGAGGTTATATGGAAATGGAAAGTTGCCCAGAAGATCCTTAGTGCTTTCTTCAGCTGATTTCGAGGACGGAATCCTTATAAGGGGAGTAGATTGTAATATCCCATATTTCGAATATTATTATTATTATTATTATTTGGAATTTTTTATATGATTTTTATGTGAATTTTAGTGAATTATCTGGTAATTGGAGTTGATGTTTTGGATGTTTGTATGTGATATCCTTTGAGTATTCTAATTTTTATATGTCCAGAATAAAGTATAGATAATTGTGATATTTTTCTGGTAATTTTTGGGTTGTTATATGATTTTATAATGATTTATGGATTTAATAATTATTTTCTAAGTAATTATAAAACTATTTTATAAAGCCGAGAATCGTCCAACTTCAATCATTTTTTGTATTTTTACAACCCGAAACTCTTCCGAAAACTCCTTCCTAACCTAATCTGGTAATTTCGGACATTTTCCGGGTTTTAACTTTTTCAATCTGGATTACGGTTTGACCCGTACGAGTCCTGGAGTAAAAAAATTCAATATGCTAATCATTTTATAAATCGATAAAACCCATATTCTCGGAAGGTAAGATAATATTACTTTATTTTTGTATAAAGTATTTTGTAGGAAGCCCAATTTTGATAATTATCCAAGTCCGGTATTAAATTGTATCGTCTTATGATTACTTAGAGGCTAAGTAATCTATTTTCGGTTATGATATAATTCAATAGGATACTTGTTACGTGTTCAAACTGCATTTATATGAATCGATCCGTAATTTAGGCATTTGTTTATTTGCGTTATTTGTTTTATCTCGTTTTATGTGTGTTGAATGTATTTTATACGTGTTCGGGTTTTTCAGTTATATTAAGTATCGTTTTTGTTTTTCAAAAATTATCGGACCGGGACCCCACCGAGACGTTGAAGTCCATATAATTTGTGTTTTTATTTTTTTTATAAAATTATCTGTATTTCAAATACCTCGTGTTTTCGTATTTTTGAATTATTCCCGAATTTTCAAAAATTTTGATACAAATTTTATATTTACTGTTTTTAAAATTATTCCCCGTAATTATCATTTTGGGGCTTAATTATTTTAATTATGGGAATAAAAACACCCTTAATTGATTTTAAGGGTACTTATTTGTCAAAATATAAATAGCCTAAATGATTTGTATATTTCATTTTATTTTATTAAAAACAAAAATCAAGAACACAATTTTGGGGGTCAAATTTGGTTCAACTTCATTCAATGATTTCAGGAGATTGATTGATCCTCGGTTGACGCTCTGTATAGCAAATCAAAGCTCTCAACAAGCCCGTTAATTGGATACCAATTTCAGCCCCTGAGATCAAGTATTGGTAAAAATCAATTTTTAAGTCTTTATTCTTGAAATCGTTTTTGATTTCTATTGATCTTTGATTGTTTTTAAGGTTACCAATAGCTTTAACATGATTCCAGGAGTTGGATCCATCATTTATTTGCACCGTATGATTGCTAAATGATATAGCCCGAGTTCTTGGTTGTTTTGAATATTGATTTTGATTTTCAAAAATTTTAATTGATTGGTGATTGTTTTTGATTAAATGAACCTGTTGTACAACTAATTAGCTACGAATTGAGATATGTATCGTAGTTTTTGGTTAAGAAATCAGGGTTTTGATTGTTTTGCCGGAAACCGAAGCTTCTCGCCGGTTTCTATGGTGTTTTGGACGGGATTGGAGGTCTGGAGGTCTGTTGTTGTGTTTGTGGCTAGGACTGAGTTGTTGAAAGGGTGTAGAACGATTGGGGCTTTGATTTCGATCCTCAGCGAAGTGTTTGGGCGTTGAACGGAGGTCACCGGAGTCGGTGAACCCCGCCGGAAACTGGGCTTGTTCCCCAGAATCCGGTCGATGTTCATACCAACCCGGACCCGTTCTTAATGACCTGATTTCATTTTAAAACCTGACCCGGTTTTGATTCTTCAAAACCCGAACCCCCATTCCCAATTCTGTTTTTGCCTTTTCTGATTTAAAAATATTTCAAAACTCATTTTGTTTTTCTAAAAACCATTTATTTAATTTCCAAAAATCATTTACTTATTATTTTTTAAATTCTAAAAATTATTTTCTTAATTATTTTAAATATCAAAAATTATTTCTTTTATTATTTTCAAAAATATATATATTTTTTAATTATTTATAATTTATTTTAATTGATTATTTATTGATTTAATTAATTGATTAATTCATTTAATCAATTAATTTTATTTATAAATAGTCAAATAAAATATAATTATTTATAATTAATTCAAATAATTCCTAAAAATTGTTTTAAGCTTTTAAAAAATTATATTTTGGTATTTAAAAACTAATTAATATTATTATTAATTGATTTATTCTCCTTTAATTTTTATTTTATTCATAATAAATAAATCGTTCGTCCGTTTAATACGAAATGAACGCGACCAGACTCAGAAAAATATTCCGCTTTCATTAAAAATACTTTTGAGACTCTAATCCTTTTGTTTCGAAAGGTCGCTTATTTTAAAAGTCATTCTGAGTCGATTATTGATCGATAAATCATATTTTGACCCAATTTGAGTTTTAACTGTATCGAGTCAAACCTTTTGACGAACCGAGTCATATGTGATATGAATTATATGATACATGAGTTATGTGTTTACGTGTTATGTGAATTATGTGCGTACGTGGGTCAAGAGTCTTGTGTTTGACTGTTTCCTTTATGTGCGGGCTATCGTATGGGTAGACGATAGGGTTTTGACGCGCAGTTCGTCGAGTAATTATCGTTTAGACGATTAAAGTTATATCTTTTAATTATAGATGCAGATCATTCGAGTTGATCATGATAAGACATTGGATTAAGAATTAGATGGAATGTTATTGGATATCAAACGCAAGAGCAGCATATTAGTAAAGTGTTGAAAAGAAAGACGGAGATATTTTGAGACAGAATGTCAGAATAGATGCGTCTTTGCGAGTGTGACTAACTACTAAATCCCAAAGGCAAGTATTTCTAGCATCACTTATTGTTCAAGTGATATTTATTTTAAATCTTCTTATACAAGTATTGTTTTCCCTATTCTCAGTTCAGAATAGATAAATATTTTACATATCGCTCAGTTAAATGATTCTGTTTATGCAAGTATTCTTCTGCTATTCTATGTTCAGAATAGCTAAGTGATTTTACTTATCAACTTACTCGATTTACAAATGTTTTGGATTTTGAGAAAAGTGATTTGATTGCGAATATTCCTGCCCAAGTGAATGGGGGGATAAAATTATTTCGGGTGTCAATAATTATGACCCCTTCTCAATAAAAGGTTTTAAGATTTGATAATAATTGCGTATGTGACCGAGACGGACGGTCTAGCGGAGGGCTATTTCTAAGTGTCATATGGAATATTATGACATAATTTTTGCCACAGGCAGGCATATTGCCTTTTGTTTGAGTATTCGTGTTTTGTGGTCAAGTTTCTATGAATCATGACACAGTGCTATCACACGGGCTAATCAGCATGTGATAGTACGTCCGTCGGAGAATGATCCCAATCTAAATTATCATATCATTTTTTATATTCATAGAATAAATGATTTATCAACTGTTTCTATTTTGGATTAAAAGTGAAATGTAGTTTTGATTCAGCTTCTGATTTATGCTGATACTTACTTTGTTGTTAAATATCAAAGGTGGTATTAGTATAGATGATTGATGTTGACTTCAGTATGGGATGTTGTGAGCATCAAAGTTCGTATTGATATCTAATTTGATATGACAGCAAAATAAGTATTGGTTTCAAGAGTTCAATTTTGAGTACAATTTTATGATTCAATCCATAATCATTGTTTCATGATATTGTTGTTTACAATATTTCCGTAAACAATGTTTTACGAGTTTTATTCTCCTCAAGGTTCAAAGTATTGCTGAAGCATTTTGCTTAAAAATATCAAAATGGTTTTGAATATAATTAAGGAACCAATTCTGGGGTTCCTCAACTAAAATTTTATGATTCAGCAATTATGATTTTAAATGTTCTGCTCTAATGCAGATGTCAGTTTTATATCAAAAGACCCTATATATGTCATAATGATCTTGTTGAGCATTTCTTCCGCTCATACTTGCCTGTTTTTAAATTTAACCTCCGGTGAGGATTAACTTGCGCTGTTTAGCCGCGTAATTCAAGGAAGCAAAGAAGAAGCTTTTGGAAGGTGATTGGTCTAGGGTTTGTGATCTAGTGTAAGTTTTATTGTATAAGGTTGTTTATATTATATTATAATTATGTTATTTTATAGTTGGGCCTAGTATACTTCTTTTCGAAGTTATACTAGCGGGTTAATATTGAATTGGAATTGTTGAAAAGAATTTTAAAAGAAAGTGAAAAATTTATTTGTGGAATTTGGATATCTTGTTTCTAGAACTGTAACCTGAAAAGATCTTGGATTAGTTTTGGGTCATAAATGCTAAATATCTTCTGCTGGCATTTAGTTATTGATTAAACAGGTTGATTTGAATTGAGGTTTTATAGTGACGACCAAATCCCTTGACCCCGGATTTGGGGGCGTTACAATAATGATCAAGAAGGCCAGTAGGAAGTGGAGAATGTGAATCGACTTCATTGACTTGATTGATGCTTGTCCTAAGGACTGCTACCCCCTACCAAGGATTGGTACCCTGATCGATGCCACTGGTGGGCACGAGATGTTAAATTTTATGGATGGTTTCAGCGGTTACAATCAGATTAAAATGCACAAGAATGATACCCCGAGGTATCTTTCATAACTGACTTTGGTGTATTTTGTAATCTTGTTAGGGATTTTGAACTTAAAAATGCAGGAGCTACTTACCAAAGGTTGGTAAATAAGATAGTGTCCATCTTGTTAGGAAGAACACGGAGGTCTATGTTAATGACATGTTAGTCAAAATCATAATCAAGGCCGATCATATTAGTCACCTCAGATATGCATTTGAAGTGTTGAGGTGCCACAAGATCATGTTAAACCCTTCCAAGTGTGCTTTTGGTGTTGGGTCTAGAAAATTTTTGGGTCACATGGTCTCTAAGAGGGGAATAGAAGCCAACCCCGACAAAATTAAAGCCATTCTGGACATGGAGCCACCACGCTCCATCAAGGAGGTTCAGAAGTTGACAGGAAGAATCGTAGCTCTAGGGAGGTTTATCTCCAAGTCTGGAGACAAATGCCTCCCTTTTTTTCTAAACCATTAAGAAGGTGAAGAATTTTGAGTGGACAGCTGAGAGCCAAAAGGCCTTTGAACATCTAAAGAAGTACATGACTGAAGCCCCGTTGTTGACCAAACCAAGTCCGGAGGACACCCTTTATCTATATTTAGCGGTTTCTGAACAAGCTGTGACTGCAGTCCTCATAAAGGAAGAACGAAAACTCCAAAAGCCTGTATATTATATAAGTAAGGTGCCCTGTGGTGCAGAGTTAAATTACTCCACCACAGAGAAATTTGCACTTGCCCTCATCACAGCCTCAAGGAAGTTGAGACTATACTTTCAGGCTCACAAGATCGAAGTCCTGACGGACCAACCCTTGAGAAACATTCTTCATAGCCCGAAGGCTAGTGGAAGGCTTATTAAGTGGGAAATTGACTTAGGAGAATTCGATATCAAGTACAAGCCTCGAACAACCATCAAGGCCCAAGCCTTAATAGACTTTGTGGTCTAATGCACTATTAATGACCAAGAAGTCGGGAGGCAAGAGATAGTAACCCCAGGAGGAGGAGAGAAAAAGAAGGATAAAGAAACAACCCTGAAAGAGTATTGGTTTCTCCATTTTGATGGAGTGTCAAAAAAAATCTAGTGGTGAAAAATCTAGGGCCAAAAACCTGAAGGTATGTGGAGACTTCGAGACTTTTATTATCTCAATTCAATGGAGAGTTTGAGGCCAAAGATGATATTATGGCCAAGTACCCGAGATTCGTTTAAGGAATACTGACTCAGTTTGATGAATGGTATTCAAAACATATTCCGAGAGAGGAGAACACTACGGCTAATGCCCTATCCCAGTTCGCCTCGTCCGAAATAAAGAACTATCCGAGAAATATCTACTTACAGGTCCTAAAGACCCCCGCTATACATGTCATAAATCTGATAGCACCGGCTGGTGTGGAAAGTTGTTGGATAGATCCGATCAAAACCCACCTTAAGACTGGATGGCTCCCCGATGATTCCCAGGAGGCACTCAAGCTGTCGGTGAGAGCATTGAGATATTCGTTGATTGAAGGCCTTCTCTAGACAGCCCATTTAGTCAAGGCCCACCAACAGATGTAGTCAAGGTCCAAGAATATAAGTTGTTCACAGACTAGGCCCAATACGGCTTGAGGAGCAGAGACATGTGTCCAAAATAAACTCAAAGTCCTACACAGAAGGTTCTAGAGTTCCTTCCCTTATAGGACTCCTAATCTACATCTAAGTTGGAGACTTGTCCACCAAGTCTCCTAACACAAGTCTAACCCTAGACTCACCTCACTACTAGAAATAGTGCCTACGACATCACCCCTTTAATATCAGTTAGAAATGTCACCGATTTTAAAAGCAGTTTTAACATGGTTGCTTTAAAACCGATGTTAAAGGTGTTGTAAGACATCAGTATCTAAACCAATCGATGTCTATCATCATTTTTAAAAAAAATAAAAAATGCCCGCTTCTTTCTTTCCCCCATAAATACACCAAAAAATTCCCCCTTAACCAAATTTTTTATTTTTAGTTTCCCTCCATTAACCAAAACAGTTTCCCCCCTTCTCTCTCTCTCGATCAGCTTTCTCATTCTCTCTTCTCTCTCTCTCTCTCATTCTCTCATTCTCTCTTCTCTCTTCTCTCTCACTGTCTTGTCTCTCTTTTCTCTTCTCTCTCATCTCTCATTGTCTCTCTTCTCACTCACTCTCTTTAATGTGACACACTCCAAACCCGGGGTCTAGATTTGGGGGTCACTAGCCACTAAATTAAAATAAAATAATCACAGCGGAATAATATAATAAATATGACCCCTTTACCTGCACTGGATCGATCACAGGTTATAGTATGGAACAGAAACTAATACAAACCAACTGTTATTATAAACCATAAGTCTAATTATTTTTACAACTTATTCAAATTTTATTACAAACCTTTATACTATTCAAGCGTCCCAAACTATCTACCTGGAAAACACACCAACTATTTACAAGCGCTTGACCTCTAATCAAACCTGGAACTCAAGCCTGCTCCGGTTTAGCTGAAAGATTAGATTAATAAACAAGTATGAGCGAAGAGATGTTGAACAAGTAATATAAAGTTTGTAAGTGAACAACAATAACAATATCTGAGTAAGAGTCCAAGATGATATAAACTTTAAAGTTAAGCGACAATTTAATCAAACACAATTATGCACTATGATGTTCCTGATGATCAGTCATTAAACAACACCGGTATCCCGTAACCATACCGTAAATATAGGTATCGATATCCCGCAGCCATACCGTACCTATTGGATATCCATGAAGAAGGCATATACTCGCCTAGCAAGATATTACACTTTCGTATAATAACTCATGCTGGACCGGTGTCTCGGCCTCTTACGCTAACCGATAACCAATTCATAAAATAATTTCGATTAAAGGAGTCAGATCAATGACATCCTTAACCATTCAACTCCTCATATCACATGGCCCGGAGTTATCTCAACAACTGATGGCGAAATAACTAGAACAATTAGTTATTCGCTAATCTCAATTCAAAGTTTCACTGTATAGAGTATATCTGGATAGTATAGTTATTCACTATCTATCGAATCAAAAGATTGATTCTAGCAGAATGATTGCTAGAATAAGAGAATGTCAATAAATATAGGAGTATTGATATTCAATATGCTATCAGAGTATTTATAAATAGTTCTTATATTTGAATATATAAAACAATAAACTATTCTGAATTTAGAATAGGGGAGAATACTTGCCTGGTATGCTCACTAACTTTTCACTAAAACCCTGGCTTATAGCTGCTGGCTACTATCTCCGTCTAACACTTGACCGCACTCCTTGCTACTCGATTCTATAAACAAAAGAACTATCTTAATTGACAGAACCAAACTCAATCGACGTAACTATACGTCTTGACATCTACCCGATCGTTTATAACTAAGCATGACATTTTAAAACTGTAAACAAATAGCATATATATCACGTAACACATAATCATGGCATTCGTATAACATGCAATTACATAATTCATGTAATACATAAGTCAGATCATTAAAAGATACGTTCTAGGGCGTTCAGAATTAAAATAAGGTCAATATTAGCATTTATCGATCAAATATCGAGTCAAACTGATGCACACAAATCAAATGACATTGCAATACAAAAGAAATTAGGACTCAAAAGTATTTTTATTGAAAGCGCAATATTTTTCTGAGTCTATACGCGTTCGTTTCATATTAAACGGACGAACGGTTTAATTATTATGAATAAAATAAGAAATTAATGGGAATAAATCAATTAATAATAATATTAATTGATTTTTAAATACCAAAATATAATTTTTAAAACCTTAAAATAATTTTTAGAAATTATTTGAATTAATTATAAATAATTTACATTTATTTAACTATTTATAAATAAAATTAATTGATTAATTGATTTTTAATCAATTAGTTAAATTCATAAATAATTAACTAAAATAAATTATAAATAATTAAATCAAATTGTATTTTTGAAAATAATTAAAGAAAATAATTTTTGGAATTTAAAATATTTAAAAAAATAATTTTTTTAGAATTTAAAATAATTATTAAATGATTTTTGAAATTAAAATAAATGATTTTCAAAAATAGAAAATGAATTTTGATTTATGTTTCAAATCAGATTTTCAGAAACACTTTCAGGAATTTGGAATTGGGGAAAAACAGATTAAACTTGGGTCATGTTTTGAAAAAAAACAGGTCTTCAAGAACGAATCCGGGTCGCTCAAGAACGACCCGCCTGCGTTTAACCAACCCCAGAATCCGGCCGTCGGGAAAAATTCCGGTCGGTGCCATTCCTGCTCGAAACATCACGGGTTCAGCCTGGATTTGATGCTAAACAATTTCTGCACAATCCGACTACTCAATTACAGCATAAACTGTCAGGCATGACTCTGGGAAGTCAATCGTTGGCCGAGTTGCCATTAAAACCGGCGAAACTCGGAGCTTTTGTAACGCCCTCCAAACCCGGGGTATAAGTCTGGGGGTTACGAGCTAATCACCAAACCTGTACAATTTTATTAATAAATAATAAAGAAAGGAAACTAAACCCCTTTAATACTAACCATGACCTTTTTTAGGTTGAAGTATGAAAACAAGAACCACTAACTACCTTTATTACAAACCAACAATTAAAATCTCACAAACTCTCTTTATTACAAACCATTGTCTAATTCAATTTAAATTAAGTTCAGCTTTTATTCAAACACACACACTATTTATCAACACTCCACCTGCTCGGGCAACTCAAAGCTTTTTTCCTGGATTGGGATCAACACCTTGGGTATGAGAGGATCCCGAGGCTTGACCCGCTTCTTTACCACTCGTGTCCTGATGGGTTTCATATTCCTTCTTAACTGAAAACAATAAGGTGAATAACAACAAAATGGGTAAGCCAAAAATTTGCTCAAC
Source organism: Apium graveolens (assembly GCF_009905375.1). NCBI lineage: Eukaryota > Viridiplantae > Streptophyta > Magnoliopsida > Apiales > Apiaceae > Apium > Apium graveolens. The sequence goes on along the minus strand of NC_133652.1, from coordinate 185,199,630 downwards.
AAGTCTACCAAATATAAATAATGTTAAAGCAATTTAAATGAATCTGTAACCCAGGTATATCTGCAAAGATATAACCTCATAAGAATAGAAGAAGGCCATTACTGGCGAATACAAACGAACTAAACTGGACTCAAGTTCGCAGCTATACCCTGCTGATCTGCCAGGATACAGTGCAGATCTATATCTCACTATATAGATCCCGTCGGGCACCCAGGCACTACGGCCCATTTCAAGGATCCGGTTATGTCCCGGTCCTTAGGATTAAATAGGCTTAATCCCAAAAGTACTATTATCCAGTCCCTGGAATAGCAACCGGAACAATCGGTATGCTTTGATATATTCTAATCACCAGAATATATCAATAATTGTGAGTAATAATTGGAATATGAATAATGAATTCAAATGAAGAGAATAATTCAAGAATCGTACTGAAATATGAATAAAAGAATTAAAGGAGTACAAGCGTAATAAGAATTCGAAATGAATATTACTATTCTGAAAGTAGAATAAGGGAGAAACTTATCTTCTGCGCGACTTACTGCAATTATCTCACTTTCGTCTATCACCCACTCGACCTGCCTTGCTGGCTTAACTTCTATTAGCAAAATAGACTGGTTAAGTCATTTTGTACTTGAGTTGCATCTTGAATCGACTTCATTTCGTTCCTATTATCTACCCATACGCTTATGACCGACTCATATATTGCATATAAGCAAGTAAGACTTGATTAACCATATAATACACATAAGCACATAATCATTTTTATAGTTAAAATAATTTTTAGAATCAAAATCGACTCGCTGATTGCTCCGTTGATCACCTTCTGCTTCATTTCCCATTTTTCCGGAATTTTTCGGATTCGTCTCGGTACGTATTTCGACTGATAATCAAGCAAATACTAGAGTCAGCTAATTTCTAGAAGAAATTAGGTCTTCATATTATTTTTAATAAAAAGAATTCATTTTTCTGAGTAAAATGGCTTTCGTTTCGCTTAAATCGGACTAACGGTTGAATTATTATCAATTAAACACTGATAATTCAGTTTATTATTCAATATAATTAATTATTACCAATTTTTAAATCCTAAAATAATTATTTAAGAAAAATCAAAGTCGAAAATAATTTTTCTATAATTTTTTTTTTGGAGTTAAAATGAATAAGTTATGATTTATTGAATATTATGTGATTAATTATCAAAATAATTAATCACTTTTAAATATTTAATAAATAAATAGCTAATAAATAATGAATAAATAATTATTTAATAATTTAAAATAATTAATCCCTAATTATTAGGATTAATCACAACTTATTACAATTATTTACAACTTATCGTTATTTATTCGATTAGATCGATTATTTATAAGTAAATAATCGGTATCATTAACTGGTACGTTAATTATTAAGTAAATGAATTATTATTCGAATCATAATTCCACTCAACGATCCACTACTCGTATTTTTACGAGTTATTCGCGTTTCTCGCATAACTATCGAAACAGTACGTTTATTATTACGTGTAGACGATTTAAATCAATTATCTGTATTTAATTATTAATTACGAATAATTATTACGATATTATACGAATAATTAACTATCGTTTGAATAATAATAATAATAATAATATTAATAATCGAACTTATCGTTCAATTACTCGTAAAACTACGAGTTAATCGTTTATTTCCCTAATTATCGAATTTTTTCTCGTATTATTCGATAAATTTTAATCTTTAATTATTAATTATTAACTATTAAATAATAACTAAATAAATAGATAAATGATTAAATAAATAATTACATCCTTAATTAAATCACTAAATTCGAATTTATAAATTAAGAAAATAATTTAGGAATTATTAATAATAATTTTCAGAACTTAAATTTAATATTATTATTAGATTTATAGAATTTATATAACTGATTTTTTAATTAAAATAAAAATAAAATAAAATAAACTGCAGAAACATTTGTCAGAAACTAGAATCTGACAGAAACGGATCAAAACCGGGTCAACCACACGGGTCAACCGGGTCATGAAGAACACAACCGGGTCGACCTTGAAGCTCCACCGGTTTCTGGAAATTTTCCAGATTCCGGCAGCCTTCGGCCGGACTCCGGCAAGGTCCGTTTATGGCCAAAAAACACATCGTTTGGTTCGTTTTTAAGCTGGGATCAATTCCAAATCGTTTTGGAAATCTAATTCTGGCAACAACATCACGGAATAATCCTCAGGTCATCTTCTCCGATCAAAATCAACTCAACTCCGGCCAAAAATCCAAATCATTCATTTGTACATAAAACTTAACGTTTAATAGTGCAAATCAAAGCTAAGAACATATACAATTAAAGCCCTAACATTACAAGAACCAAATATTCACCGAAATCATCGAGTTGTGTTTTGAATATTCGGTATAAACCCTAGAAATCGTACTTTGCTATCTAGGTATCGTTTCATCAATTAAACACCATGAATCAACTGTAGATCACATTACCAAGCTATATCAATCATCAAAACATCAAAATAACCCTGAAATCAAAAAGCCCTAATTCGAACATAAACCCTAGAAATCAAAAATCAAAAACTACGAATTAAAACCTGAAATTGATGCTAGAATTGGAAAGAACAGATCGAAACCTTCGATTTGGGTACTTGAATCGCTTGTTTTGGTGCTGTAATCTGCTCAAAATCACGGCTTGAATTCTCCACCCGACCCTGTTCTTCCCGACCCGAATTTCAGAGAATTTTTGTATTTTTTTCTAAATTTAACTGATTTATTAATTATAATTAATTAATAATTAGGTTATTTATAGTAGTAAAATTAATACTCCTAATTAAAAATAAGGCCCTAATTCTACACTTTTTAAAATTAATAGGCCCCTAATTTTATAATATTTGAGTATTAAAATTTAATTTATAAATATTTTATATATGCAATATATATGCCAAAATTTCCCAAAAATTGTGAATATTGCAAAAATACAAAGAAATAATATAAATAAAAGTCCTAAAATTTTATAAAAATAAAAATGTGATTTTTGTGGGGTTTTTAGCACCCAATGGGGCCCGGAAAAGTCATTTTTCATAAAACGAGAAAATTTATAAAATATCTAGATGTTCAGAATAATGTGATTGTAAAAGCCGTTTGATGAAAAATAAGGCCTATTATTTTATTTGAAATACCGGCTTTAAAATCATTGTTTGGGTTGTAAAACGTTTGAAATGAAAGCTATGAATGTGAACTAAAACATCTGAAATATACCTTAAAAATACCGAAATGACACGGAATACACGTAACACATAACAAACAGGGTTTAACAGATAATCCCACATAACTGACATATTAATTCACATATTTTATTATAAATATGATATAATACAACGTAAATTTCCCGGTCGTTACATTCTCCCCCCTTAATACGATTCTGTCCTCAGAATCTTCTATGAAAACAAATGAGGGTACTTTTCTAACATGTCACTTTCAAGTTCCCAGGTTGATTCTTCAACCATAGGATTTCTCCACAACACTCACACTAAATATACAGACTTATTTCTCAATACTTTCTCTCGCCGATCTAAAATTCTTACTGGCTGTTCTACAAAAGAAAAATCAGGTTGGATATCTATCGGTTCATATTCTATTACATGCCTAGAATCAGGATTATATCGCTTAAGCATCGATACGTGAAACATATTGTGAATATGTTGCATATGAGGCGGTAAAGCTAATTCGTATTCAAGTTTTCCTACTTTCTTCAAAATTTCAAATGGTCCGACATATCGTGGCTTCAATTTACCCGTATTGCCAAATCTTGTCAATCCTTTCCATGGCGATATTTTGAGTAATACGTGTTCTCCTTCCTGATAGTCCATATCTTTTATTGCTTGGTCTGCATATTTGTGTTGCCTGTTTTGTGCTGCATCGAGTCGTTTTCGAATAAGTTCAATATTTTCTTTTGTCGGTTGGATTAATTCTGGACCCAAAATCTTCCATTCTCCAACTTCATCCCAATGCACTGGTGATCTGCATTTTCTCCCATATAGTGCTTCATACGGTGGCATTCCAATGCTGGCGTGATAGCTGTTATTATAAGAAAATTCCACTGGAGGTAAATGATCATCCCAACTGCCTTTAAAATCAATCGCATAAACTCGTAGCATGTATTCAATCGTTTGGATAGTTCTTTCACTTTCCCCATCGGTTTGCGGATGATAAGCGGTACTCATGTTTAATTTTGTTCCAAGGCATTCTTGAAATTGTCTCCAAAATCTTGAATTGAAACGAGGATCTCGATCAGACACGATAGATATTGGAACTCCATGTCGCATCACAATTTCCTTGAGATACAAATGCACTAGCTTGTCAAGCGAAAATCTTTCGTTAATTGGTAGAAAATGTGCCGACTTCGTGAGTCTGTCAATAATTACCAATATCGCATCATGATTTGCCCTAATCCTCGACAGTCCTACTACAAAATCCATCGCTAGATGTTCCCATTTCCATTCGGGACTGTCTAGCGGTTGTAATAATTCGCTCGGACGTTGATGTTCCGCTTTAACTCGCTGGCATGTGTAGCATTTTCTCACCCATTCTACTATTTCCTTCTTCATGTTCGGCCACCAAAAGTTTTCCTTCAGATCGCGATACATTTTTGTGCTCTCTGGATGAATGGAATACTTCGAACTGTGCGCATCTCGCATTATTTCTTCTTTTAATTCTGCCACGTTAGGGATCCAGATTCTCGACACAAAGCGTAAAATTCCTTCATTATATTTCTGAGTTGTGATCTCTTCTCCCATTAAATCATCATCTTGACTCATCACTTCATCTTGACAACGGCGAATCTTCTCTAGCAACTCCGGTTGGAAAGTCATAGCGTAGATAGTTCCTGCAGATTCATTGGGAATGCGAATTTCGATTTCCAATTTATCGAATTCCGTAGCTAATTCTTCACATGAAGTTAATCGATTCAATCTTTCTTTCCTGCTCAACGCATCTACTACAACATTTGCTTTCCCTGGATGATAACTGATTGTGATATCATAATCTTTTATCAATTCCAGCCATCGACGTTGTCGCATGTTCAGTTCTTTTTGAGTAAAGATATACTTCAGACTTTTATGATACGTATAAATTTCGCATTTTTCACCGTAGCGATAATGTCTCCAAAGCTTCAATGTAAATAAGATCGCTGCCAATTCCGAGACATGAGTGGGATACTTCTGCTCATGAGGTTTAATTTGTCTCGAAGCATATGCGATAACGTTACCGTGCTGCATCAACACACATCCTAGTCCGCGATACGAAGCGCCGCTGAAAATAACGAAATTCCCTTGCTCGTCTGGCAATACAAGTTCTGGTGCGGTTACTAACCGATTCTTGAACTGTTGGAAACTTTCTTCACATTTATCATTCCATACAAACTTTTCACTTTTTCGAGTTAACTTGGTCAGCGGCGTTGCTATTTTTGCAAAATCTTTGACAAATCTTCGATAATATCCTGCCAGTCCCAAGAAACTTCGAACTTCTGTCGGTGTCTTCGGTCGTTCCCAATTCAACACAGCTTTAATCTTCGCTGGATCGACTTGGATGTCTTCTTTACTGATGATATGCCCTAGAAATTGTACTTCCCTTAACCAGAATTCACATTTTAAGAATTTTGCGTACAATTGCTCTTTCCTCAGAATTTCTAAAGCTATCCTCAAGTGTTCTGCATGCTCTTCTTCTGTCTTGGAGTAAATCAAGATATCATTAATGAATACAATCATGAATTTGTCCAAATATTTCTTGAATATCCTGTTCATCAAATTCATGAATGCAGCTGGCGCGTTTATCAAACCGAATGCCATTACAAGAAACTGGTAATGTCCATATCTCGTACGAAATACAGTCTTGGGAATATCTTCAGCTTTAATCTTCAATTGATAATAGCCTGATCACAAATCTATCTTTGAAAACCATGCAACTCCTTTTAGCTGGTCGAACAAATCGTCAATTCTCGGTAAAGAATACTTGTTCTTGATAGTGAGCTTATTCAACTCCCGATAGTCGATGCATAATCGCATCCTGCCGTCCTTCTTCTTCAGAAATAACACCGGTGCACCCCATGGGGATACACTAGGTCGTATGATGCCTCGGTTTAGAAATCTTGCAGTTGTATTGACAATTCCTTCATCTCGACTGGAGCCATTCGATACGGAGCTTTCGAAACCGGTTCTGTACCAGGTGCTAGATCAATCGTAAATTCGATTGCTCGATCTGGCGGTAATCCTGGAAGCTCGTCTGGAAAGACGTCCGGAAATTCACATACAACTGGAATATCTTCTATTTTAGGACTTCCTTTTTCAGTATCTAACACGTAAGCTATATACGCTTCACACCCTTGGCGTATCAATCGTTTAGTCTGCATCACGGTGAGAAATTTATTTCGCTGTTTTTCGCCTTTGAATATTACCGTTGCATTTTCCGCAGTTCGCAATTTCACTTTCTTATTTGCGCAATCTATCTGAGCATTATGACATGCTAACCAATCCATTCCCAAAATAATATCGAATTCTCCTAGCTTAAAAGGAATTAAGTATACAAAAAAATGATGTCCAACTATTTCTATATCACACGCAGGACATACTCGATCTACTGGAATTTGGTCGTCATTCGCTAATTTTATAATTAACGTCTCGCCCAACCACTCGATTTCGCAATGTAATTTGTTAAGAAATTCTTCAGAAATAAATAAACGGGTAGCTCCAGAATCAATTAATACTTTTGAATCTACGGAATTCACCTGCGATCACACTTGGACTCTGCACTGCTTCTTTCATTGTCATGTTAAAAGTCCTTGCTTTGGGTTGATTCGGCGGCGGTGGCGGAGGTAATGCCAATATTTTCGGAATACTGGCTGCCATTGCTGGTCCTTTACAATTCCTAGCGATATGCCCTTTCTTTCCGCATTGATAGCAAGTGATTTATGCTATTTTTCCTGTTGGACATTCGTTAGAGTAGTGTCATTTCTGCTTGCATTTGAAACATGTCACATCTGCTTTAATACATACGCCGGTATGCTTGCGTCCACAAGTTTTACAATACGACACTGGAATCTTAACAATTCCCTGTTGTTTGGAGGCTTGGAAATGATTACCTGCTTTTTGTGTACCCTGTCCTATCCTCTTGAAATTCAAATTTGTCTGGGCTTGAAATCCCGGCTTCCTGTTGGAACGGTCTTGGAAACTTCCCTGTCCTCTGTCTCGTTGAGATCTTTCACTTTCCCCTTCGATGATCAAAGCTTTCTGGACTACATCGATATATGTTGTTAATTCAAAAACTGCAACCTGTCCACGTATCCATGGTCGTAATCCCTCTTGAAACCTCTGAACTCGTTTCTCTTCAGTGTCAACCTGTTCCGGAACAAACCTAGCCAATTCATTGAATTTGGCTTCATATTTTGTTATAGACATACTTCCCTGCTTCAGCTCCAAAAAATTTATTTGCATCTGATTCCTTACGTAGCGAGGAAAATACTTCTCTAAAAATAACTCTTTAAACCTATCCCAAGCAATAACATCTTCACCCTCTAAAGCCTTTTTAGATTCCCACCAATAATTTGCCTCTCCCTTCAACAAGTAACTAGAAAAATCAGTCTTCTGGTCCTCACCTACCTTCACTAATGCAAACGCTTTCTCTATTTCTTTTAACCAGGTGGTAGCTTTAATAGGATCAGTAGACCCATCAAATTCTAGAGGTTTAATTGCCTGAAACTGCTTAAAAGTAACAACAGGTAATGCTAGTGGTAATTGAGGCTTAGGACGAGGTGGTTGTTGTAACATTTGTTGTTGAATTTGTTGTTGTTGATGATGCATCTGCTGCTGCATCATTACCATCTGTTGTTGCATCAAATGGAACATTTGGTTCATGGTCTCATTAGTCTGACCTTCAGAATTGCTATTAGAAGTCTCAACCCTAGTCTTTCTTTTTGGTGCCATCTTCTTCTGATAATAAAACAAGTGATATTTCTTTAACAGTTTAATAAACAATTGACAGTATGTAATGAAAACAATTTATTCTGTATTAATAACATGATTTATATAAAGAAAACAATTACTGAATGTAAAAACTGAAAATATAAGTAGTTACATAAAATGGTTGTTCTTTTCTCTTCTCTCTTTTTTTTCAACAGGAATTATAATATGAAAAGCTGTAAAATAATAAAGTGAAAGTAAATGTTGTAAAACTGTAAAGACTGAAATTTAAATAAAAGAAATTTGAAAAGTTCAGTTTATATATATGACACCAGCCTCAGGTGTAAATGCTTGATACAAAAAGTCTCGCTCTGCTGGTAATCACCGCGGCTACAAGTCATACTACCACTACAGGTCAAAATCCTACTACATGTTAAACTACTAGTACGCACGTGCACACTACTCACTAGGTTATACTATGTTGCCTCTATATACATCTGTACTCTGAAGTCACTGTCTCAACTGTCTCAGAACCCAGGCGGAATATGCCTAAGCTCCTCTCTAAGTACCTGGACCAAAGTCTGTGCCAAGCGAAATATCCGATAGAACTCTGCAAAAGAAGGAGGTCCATCATGGGTCAAATCATCAAGCTCCCAAGTAGCACTCATCAACACCAACTGCAATCGCTGTCTCATATAATAATCTGGCTATAGGGCCGCTAACGGTCCTCTGTCCCTCTGGTCAAACAGATGCATAATCTCTCGACACTGTGCCCGCCAATACTCCACATCATCCCTCATAACTCTATACTCATGGTATGGTACCATGTACGTCTGAGCAACCTGACCTACTGACTCCTGTGAAGGAACCCTCAGAATACCTGCACCCTGCTGTGGTAATCCTAGCTGTAAATCCACATCATGCTCTCCCATCCCCTCGACTGGAATCATCTGGAACACATTCGGCTCTGGGGCATGCACTGGTATAGGAGGTAACAATGGTAGTGCTGGTAACTCCTGCTCAATACCTGGTATAAACTGGTGCTCAACTGGTAAAGGAACCATCGGCTCGAAGAACTCAAAGGGATCAAACATCTCTATGGGGTCATGAACTATCCCCTGAACTGGTGGTACCGGCTCCTGTGGCAATGGTGGTGGAGGTGGTAGAGGAGGAAACATATACTCAGATACTGGAGGTATAACTGGTGTTGCTGGCCCGGTGACTGTCCTCTCAGAAGATGCAGAATAACCAGAAGATGCCATCTGATAATATACCAAAGAAAAGAAAGGTTATTAGACAATCCTAAGATTTATATTTCCCTATTCTAACCTGAACTAAATCCTAACAGTGATCTCCCTATTTACTATTCATATCATATGTGATCTCCCTATCTTATCTTAATCCTAATGTTCTTATTTTCAGGGACCAAACCTACAGCTCTGATACCAAACTGTAACGCCCTCCAAACCCGGGGTATAAGTATAGGGGTTACGAGCTAATCACCAAACCTGTATAATTTTAATAATAAATAATAAAGAAAGGAAACTAAACCCCTTTAAAACTAACCAGGACCTTTTTTAGGTTGAAGTATGAAAACTAGAACCACTAACTACATTTATTACAAACCAACAATTAAAATCTCACAAACTCTCTTTATTACAAACCATTGTCTAATTCAATTTAAACTAAGTTCAGCTTTTATTCAAACACACACACTATCTATCAACACTCCACCTGCTCGGGCAACTCAAAGCTTTTTTCCTGGATTGGGATCAACACCTTGGGTATGAGAGGATCCCGAGGCTTGACCCGCTTCTTTACCACTCGTGTCCTGATGGGTTTCATATTCCTTCTTAACTGAAAATAATAAAGTGAATAACAACAAAAGGGGTGAGCCAAAAATTTGCTCAACAAGTCTACCAAATTTAAATAATGTTAAAGCAATTTAAATGAATCTGTAACCCATGTATATCTGCAAAGATATAACCTCATAAGAATAGATGAAGGCCATTACTAGCGAATACAAACGAACTAAACTGGACTCAAGTTCGCAGCTATACCCTACTGATCAGCCAGGATATAGTGCAGATCTATATCTCACTATATAGATCCCGTCGGGCACCCAGCCACTACGGCCTGTTTCAAGGATCCGGTTATGTCCCGGTCCCTAGGATTAAGTAGGCTTAATCCCAAAAATAGTATTATCCAGTCCCTGGAATAGCAACCGGAACAATCGGTTTGCTTTGATATATTCTAATCACCAGAATATATCAATAATTGTGAGTAACAATTGGAATATGAATAATGAATTCAAATGAAGAGAATAATTCAAGAATCGTACTGAAATATGAATAAAAGAATTAAAGGAGTACAAGCGTAATAAGAATTCGAAATGAATATTACTATTCTGAAAGTAGAATAGGGGAAAAACTTGCCTTCTGCGTGACTTACTGCAATTAACTCACTTTCGTCTATCACATACTCGACCTGCCTTGCTGGCTTAACTTCTGTTAGCAAAATAGACTGGTTAAGTCATTTTGTACTTCAGTTGCATCTTGAATCGACTTCATTTCGTTCCTATTATCTACCCATACGCTTATGACCGACTCGTATATTGCATATAAGCAAGTAAGACTCGATTAACCATATAATACACAGAACCACATAATCATTTTTATAGTTGAAATAATTTTTAGAATCAAAATCGACTCGCTGATTGCTCCGTTGATCACCTTCTACTTCATTTCCCATTTTTCCGGAATTTTTCGGATTCGTCTCGGTACGTATTTCGACTGATAATCAAGCAAATACTAGAGTCAGCTAATTTCTAGAAGAAATTAGGTCTTCATATTATTTTTAATAAAAAGAATTCATGTTTCTGAGTAAAATGGCTTTCATTTCGCTTAAATCGGACTAACGGTTGAATTATTATCAATTAAACACCGATAATTCAGTTTATTATTCAATATATTTAATTATTACCAATTTTTAAATCCTAAAATAATTATTTAAGAAAAATCAAAGTCAAAAATAATTTTTCAATAATTTTTTTTTTTGGAGTTAAAATGAATAAGTTATGATTTAATTAAAATTATGTGATTAATTATCAAAATAATTAATCAGTTTTAAATATTTAATAAATAAATAGCTAATAAATAATTATTTAATAATTTAAAATAATTAATCCCTAATTATTAGGATTAATCACAATTATTACAATTAATTACATCTTATCGTTATTTATTCGATTAGATCGATTATTTATAAGTAAATAATCGATATCATTAATTGGTACCTTAATTATTAAGTAAATGAGTTATTATTCGAATCATAATTCCACTCAACGATCCACTACTCGTATTTCTATGAGTTATTCGTGTTTCTCGCATAACTATCGAAACATTACAGTTATTATTACGTGTAGACGATTTAAATCAATTATCTGTATTTAATTATTCATTACGAATAATTATTACGATATTATACGATAATTAACTATCGTCTGAATAATAATAATAATTATAATATTAATAATCGAACTTATCGTTCAATTACTCGTAAAACTACGAGTTAATCGTTTATTTCCCTAATTATCGAATCATTCTCGTATTATTCGATAAATTTTAAGCTTTAATTATTAATTATTAACTATTAAATAATAACTAAATAAATAGATAAATGATTAAATAAATAAATACATCCTTAATTAAATCACTAAATTCGAATTTATAAATTAAGAAAATAATTTAGGAATTATTAATAATAATTTTCAGAACTTAAATCTAATTTTATTATTAGATTTATAGAATTTATAAAACTGATTTTTTAATAAAAATAAAAATAAAATAAAATAAATTGCAGAAACATTTGTCAGAAACCAGAATCTGACAGAAACGGATCAAAACCGGGTCAACCACTTGGGTCAACCGGGTCATGAAGAACAAAACCGGGTCGACCTTGAAGGTTCACCGGTTTCTGGAAATTTTCCAGATTCCGGCAGCCTTCGGCCGGACTCCGGCAAGGTCCGTTCATGGCCAAAAACACATCGTTTGGTTCGTTTTTAAGCTAGGATCAATTCCAAATCGTTCTGGCAATCTAATTCTGGCAACAACATCACGGAATAATCCTCAGGTCATCTTCTCCGATCAAAATCAACTCAACTCCGGCCAAAAATCCAAATCATTCATTTGTACATAAAACTTAACATTTAATAGTGCAAATCAAAGCTAAGAACATATACAATCAAAGCCCTAACATTACAAGAACCAAATATTCACAGAAATCTTCGAGTTGTGTTTTGAAAATTCGGTATAAACCCTAGAAATCGTACTTTGCTATCTAGGTATCGTTTCATTGATTAAACACCATGAATCAACTGTAGATCACATAACCAAGCTATATCAATCATCAAAACATCAAAATAACCCTGAAATAACCCTGAAACATCAAAACATCTCGACCCGACCCTGTTCTTCCCGACCCAAATTTCAGAGAATTTTTGTATTTTTTTCTGAATTTAACTGATTTATTAATTATAATTAATTAATAATTAGGTTATTTATAGAAGTAAAATTAATACTCCTAATTAAAATTAAGGCCCTAATTCTACACTTTTAAATTAATAGGCCCCTAATTTTATAATTTTTGAGTATTAAAATTTAATTTATAAATATTTTATATATGCAATATATATGCCAAAATTTCCCAAAAATTGTGAATATTACAAAAATACAAAGAAATGGTATAAATAAAAGTCCTAAAATTTTATAAAAATAAAAATGTGATTTTTCTGGGGTTTTTAACATCCAATGGGGCCCAAAAAAGTCATTTTTCATAAAATGAGAAAATTTATAAAATATCTAGATGTTCAGAATAATGCGATTGTAAAAGTCGTTTGATGAAAAATAAGGCCCATTATTTTATTTGAAATACTGGCTTTAAAATCATTGTTTGGGTCGTAAAACGTTTGAAATGAAAGCTATGAATGTGAACTAAAACATCTGAAAAATACCTTAAAAATACAGAACTGACACAGAATACACGTGTCACATAACAAACAGGGTTTAACAGATAATCACACATAAATGACATATTAATTCACATATTTTATTATAGATATGATATAATACAACGTAAATTTCCCGGTCATTACATTCTCCCCCCCTTAATAGGATTCTGTCCTCAGAATCTTTTATGAAAACAAATGAGGGTATTTTTCTAACATCTCACTTTCAAGTTCCCAGATTGATTCTTCAACCATAGGATTTCTCCACAACACTCGCACTAAATATACATACTTATTTCTCAATACTTTCTCTCGCCGATCTAAAATTCTTACTGGCTGTTCTACAAAAGACAAATCAGGTTGGATATCTATCGGTTCATATTCTATTAAATGCCTAGAATCAGGATTATATCGCTTAAGCATTGTTACGTGAAACACATTATGAATATGTTGCATATGAGGCGGTAAAGCTAATTCATATGCAAGTTTTCCTACTTTCTTCAAAATTTCAAATGGTCCGACATATCGTGGATTCAATTTACCCTTATTGCCAAATCTAGTCAATCATTTCCATGGCGATATTTTGAGTAATACGTGTTCTCCTTCCTGATAGTCCATATCTTTTCTTGCTTGGTCTGAATATTTGCGTTGCCTGTTTTGTGCTGCATCGAGTCGTTTTCGAATAAGTTCAATCTTTTCTTTAGTCTATTGGATTAATTCTGGACCCAAAATCTTCCATTTTCAAACTTCATCCCAATGCACCGGTGATCTGCATTTTCTCCCATATAGTGCTTCATACGGTGGCATTCCAATGCTGGCGTGATAGCTGTTATTATAAGAAAATTCCACTAGAGGTAAATGCTCATCCCAACTGCCTTCAAAATCGATCGCACAAACTCGTAGCATGTCTTCAATCGTTTGGATAGTTCTTTCACTTTGCCCGTCGGTTTGCGGATGAAAAGCGATATTCATGTTTAATTTTGTTCCAAGGCATTCTTGAAATTGTCTCCAAAATCTTGAATTGAAACGAGGATCTCGATCAGACACGATAGATATTGGAACTCCATGTCGCATCACAATTCCCTTGAGATACAAATGCACTTGCTTGTCAAGCAAAAATCTTTTGTTAATTGGTAGAAAATGTGCCGACTTCGTGAGTCTGTCAATAATTACCCATATCGCATCATGATTTGCCCTAGTCCTCGGCAGTCCTACTACAAAATCCATCGCTAGATGTTCCCATTTCCATTCTGGAATGTCTAACGGTTGTAATAATCCGCTCGGACATTGATGTTCCGCTTTAACTCGCTGGCATCTGTAGCATTTACTCACCCATTCTGCTATTTCCTTCTTCATGTTCGGCCACCAAAAGTTTTCCTTTAGATCACGATACATTTTTGTGCTTCCTCGATGAATGTAATACTCTGAACTGTGCGCATCTCGAATTATTTTTTCTTTTAATTCTGCCACGTTAGGATCCAGATTCTCGACGCAAAGCATAAAATTCCTTCATTATCTTTCTGAGTTGTGATCTCTTCTCCCGTTAAATCGTCATCTTGACTCATCACTTCATCTTGACAACGGCGAATCTTCTCTAGCAACTCCGGTTGGAAAGTCATAGCGTAGATAGTTCCTGCAGATTCATTGGGAATGTGAATTTTGATTTCCAATTTGTCAAATTCCGTAGCTAATTCTTCATATGAAGTTAACCGATTCAATCTTTCTTTCCTGCTCATAGCATCCGCTAAAACATTTTCTATCCCTGGATGATAAATGATTGTGACATCATAATCTTTCATCAATTCCAGCCATCGACGTTGTCGCATGTTCAGTTCTTTTTACGTAAAGATATACTTCAGACTTTTATGATCCGTATAAATTTCGCATTTTTCACCATAGAGATAATGTCTCCAAAGCTTCAACGCAAATATAATCGCTGCCAATTCCAGATCATGAGTGGGATACTTCTGCTCATGACGTTTAAGTTGTCTCGAAGCATATGCGATAACGTTACCGTGCTGCATCAACACACATCCTAGTCCGCGATACGAAGCGTCGCTAAAAATAACGAAATTCCCTTGCTCGTCTGGAAATACAAGTACCGGTGCGGTTACTAACCGATTCTTCAACTCTTGGAAACTTTCTTCACATTTATCATTACATACAAACTTTTCACTTTTTTGAATTAACTTGGTCAGCGGCGTTGCTATTTTTGCAAAATCTTTGACAAATCTTCGATAATATCCTGCCAATCCCAAGAAACTTCAAACTTCTGTCAGTGTCTTCGGTCGTTCCCAATTCAACACAGCTTCAATCTTCGCTGGATCGACTTGGATGCCTTCTCTACTGATGATATGCCCTAGAAATTGTACTTCCCTTAACCAGAATTCACATTTTGAGAATTTTGCGTACAATTGCTCTTTCCTCAGAATTTCCAAAGTTATCCTCAAGTGTTCTGCATGCTCTTCTTCCATCTTGGAGTAAATCAAGATGTCATCAATGAATACAATCATGAATTTGTCCAAATATTTCTTGAATACCCTATTCATCAAATCCATGAATACAGCTGGCACGTTTGTCAAACCGAATGCCATTACAAGAAACTCGTAATGTCCATATCTCATACGAAATACAGTCTTGGGAATATCTTCAGCTTTAATCTTCAATTGATGATAGCCTGATCGCAAATCTATCTTCGAAAACCATACAGCTCTTTTTAGCTGGTCGAACAAATCATCAATTCTCGGTAAATGATACTTGTTCTTGATAGTGAGCTTATTCAACTCCCGATAGTCGATGCATAATCGCATGCTGCCATCCTTCTTCTTCACAAATAACACCGGTGCACCCCATGGGGATACACTAGGTCGTATGATGCCTCAGTCTAGAAGATCTTGTAGTTGTATTGACAATTCCTTCATCTCGACTGGAGCCATTTGATACGGAGCTTTCAAAACCGGTTCTGTACCTGGTGCTAGATCAATCATAAATTCGATTTCTCGATCTGGCGGTAACCTTGGAAGCTCGTCTGGAAAGACGTCCGGAAATTCACATACAACTGGAATATCTTCTATTTTAGGACTTCCTTTTTCAGTATCTAACACGTAAGCTATATACGCTTCACAACCTTGGCGTAGCAATCGTTTAGTCTGCATCACGGTGAGAAATTTATTTCGCTATTTTTCGCCTTTAAATATTACCGTTGCATTTTCCGCAGTTCGCAATTTCACTTTCTTATTTGCGCAATCTATCTGAGCATTATGACATGCTAACCAATCCATTCCCAAAATAATATCGAATTCTCTTAGCTTAAAAGGAATTAAGTATACAGAAAAATGATGTCCAGCTATTTCTATATCACACGCAGGACATACTCGATCTACTGGAACTTGGTCGTCATTCGCTAATTTTATAATTAACGTCTCGCCCAACCATTCGATTTTGCAATGTAATTTGTTAAGAAATTCTTCAGAAATAAATGAACGGGTAGCTCCAGAATCAATTAATACTTTTGAATCTACGGAATTCACCAGAAGTGTACCTGTGATCACACTTGGACTCTGCACTGCTTCTTTCATTGTCATGTTAAAAGTCCTTGCTTTGGGTTGATTCGGTGGTGGTGGCGGAGGTAATGCCAATACTTTCGGAATACTGGTTGCCATTGCTGGTCCTTTACAATTTCCTAGTGATATGCCATTTCTTTCCGCATTGATAACAAGTGATTTATGCTATTTTTCCTGTTGGACATTCGTTAGAGTAGTGCCCTTTCTGCTTGCATTTGAAACATGTCACATCTGTTTTAATACATACGCCGGTATGCTTGCGTCCACAAGTTTTACAATACGGCACGGGAACCTTAACAATTCCTTGCTGTTTGGAGGCTTGGAAACGATTACCTGCTTTTTGTGCACCCTGTCCTATCCTCTTGAAATTCAAATTTTCCCGGGCTTGAAATCCCGGTTTCCTGTTGGAACAGTCTTGGAAACTTCTCTGTCCTCTGTCTCGTTGAGATCTTTCACTTTCCCCTTCGATGATCAAAGCTTTCTGGACTACAACGATATATGTTGTTAATTCAAAAACTGCAACCTGTCCACGTATCCATGGTCGTAATCCCTCTTGAAACCTCTGAACTCGTTTCTCTTCAGTGTCAACCTGTTCCGGAACAAACCTAGCCAATTCATTGAATTTGGCTTCATATTCTGTTACAGACATACTTCCCTGCTTCACCTCCAAAAACTTTATCTGCATCTGATTCCTTACGTAGCGAGGAAAATGCTTCTCTAAAAATAACTCTTTAAACCTATCCCAAGCAATAACATCTTCACCCTTTAAAGCCTTTTTAGATTCCCACCAATAATTTGCCTCTCCCTTCAACAAGGAACTAGCAAAATCAGTCTTCTGGTCCTCACCTACCTTCACTAATGCAAACACTTTCCCTATTTCTTTTAACCAGGTGGTAGCTTTAATAGGATCAGTAGACCCATCAAATTCTGGAGGTTTAACTGCCTGAAACTGCTTAAAAGTAACAACAGGTAATGCTAGTGGTAATTGAGGCTCAGGACGAGGTGGCTGTTGTAACATTTATTGTTGAATTTGCTGTTGTTGATGCTGCATCTGCTGCTGCATCATTACCATCAGTTGTTGTATCAGATGGAACATTTGGTTCATGGTCTCATTAGTCTGACCTTCGGAATTGCTGTTAGAAGTCTCAGCCCTAGTCTTTCTTTTTGGTGCCATCTTTTTCTAATAATAAAACAAGTGATATTTCTTTAACAGTTTAATAAACAATTGACAGTATGTAATGAAAACAATTTATTCTGTATTAATAACATGATTTATATAAAGAAAACAATTACTGAATGTAAAAACTGAAAATGTAAGTAGTTACATAAAATGGTTGTTCTTTTCTCTTCTCTCTTTTTTTTCAACAGGAATTATAATATGAAAAGCTGTAAAACAATAAAGTGAAAGTAAATGTTGTAAAACTGTAAAGACTGAAATTTAAATAAAAGAAATTTGAAAAGTTCAGTTTATATATATGACACCAGCCTCAGGTGTAAATGCTTGATACAAAAAGTCTCGCTCTGCTGGTAATCACCGTGGCTACAAGTCATACTACCACTACAGGTCAAAATTCTACTACATTTTAAACTACTCAATACGCACGTGCACACTACTCACTAGGTTATACTATGCTGCCTCTATATACATCTGTACTCAGAAGTCACTATCTCAACTGTCTCAGAACCCAGGCGGAATATGCCTAAGCTCCTCTCTAAATATCCGATAGAACTCTGCAAAAGAAGGAGGTCCATCATGGGTCAAATCATCAAGCTCCCAAGTAGCACTCATCAACACCGACTGCAATCGCTGTCTCATACAATAATCTGGTTGTAGGGCCGCTAACGGTCCTCTGTCCGTCTGGTCAAACAGATGTATAATCTCTCGACACTGTGCCCACCAATACTCCACATCATCCCTCATAACTCTATACTCATGGTATTGTACCATGTACGACTGAGCAACCTGACCTACTGACTACTGTGAAGGAACCCTCAGAATACCTGCACCCTGCTCTGGTAATCCTAGATGTAGATCCACATCATGCTCTCCCATCCCCTCAACTGGAATCATCTGGAACACATTCGGCTCTGGGGCATGCACTGGTATAGGAGGTAACAATGGTGGTGGTGGTAACTCCTGCTCAATACCTGGTATAAACTGGTGCTCAACTGGTAAAGGAACCATCGGCTCGAAGAACTCAAAGGGATCAAACATCTCTATGGGGTCATGAACTATCCCCTGAACTGGTGGTACCGGATCCTGTGGCAATGGTGGTGGAGGTGGTAGAGGAGGAAACATATACTCAGATACTGGAGATATAACTGGTGTTGCTGGCCCGGTGACTGTCCTCTCAGAAGATGGAGAATAACCAGAAGATGCCATCTGATAATATACCAAAGAAAAGAAAGGTCACTAGACAATCCTAAGATTTATATTTCCCTATTCTAACCTGACCTAAATCCTAACAGTGATCTCCCTATTTACTATTCCTATCATATGTGATATCCCTATCGTATCTTAATCCTAATGTTCTTGTTTTCAGGGACCAAATCTACAGCTCTGATGCCAAACTGTAACGCCCTCCAAACCCTGGGGTATAAGTCTGGGGGTTAAGAGCTAATCACCAAACCTGTACAATTTTATTAATAAATAATAAAGAAAGGAAACTAAACCCCTTTAATACTAACCAGGACCTTTTTTAGGTTGAAGTATGAAAACAAGAACCACTAACTACCTTTATTACAAACCAACAATTAAAATCTCACAAACTCTCTTTATTAAAAACCATTGTCTAATTCATTTTAAACTAAGTTCAGCTTTTATTCAAACACACACACTATCTATCAACACTCCACCTGCTCGGGCAACTTAAACCTTTCTTCCTGGATTGGGATCAACACCTTGGGTATGAGAGGATCCCGAGGCTTGACCCACTTTTTTACCACTCCTGTCCTGATGGGTTTCATATTCCTTCTTAACTGAAAACAATAAGGTGAATAACAACAAAAGGGGTGAGCCAAAAATTTGCTCAACAAGTCTACCAAATATAAATAATGTTAAAGCAATTTAAATGAATCTGTAACCCTGGTATATCTGCAAAGATATAACCTCATAAGAATAGAAGAAGGCCATTACTGGAGAATACAAAGGAACTAAACTGGACTCAAGTTCGCAGCTATACCCTGCTGATCTGCCAAGATACAGTGCATATCTATATCTCACTATATAGATCCCATCGGGCACCCAGGCACTACGGCCCGTTTCAAGGATCCGGTTATGTCCCGGTCCTTAGGATTAAGTAGGCTTAATCCCAAAAGTAATATTATCCAGTCCCTGGAATAGCAACCGGAACAATCAGTATGGTTTGATATATTCTAATCACCAGAATATATCAATAATTGTGAGTAACAATTGGAATATGAATAATGAATTCAAATGAAGAGAATAATTCAAGAATCGTACTGAAATATGAATAAAAGAATTAAAGGAGTACAAGCATAATAAGAATTCGAAATGAATATTACTATTCTGAAAGTAGAATAGGGGAGAAACTTGCCTTCTGCGTGACTTACTGCAATTAACTCACTTTCGTTTATCACCTACTCGACCTGCCTTGCTGGCTTAACTTATGTTAGCAAAATAGACTAGTTAAGTCATTTTGTACTTCAGTTGCATCTTCAATCGACTTCATTTCGTTCCTATTATCTACCCATACGCTTATGACCGACTCGTATATTATATATAAGCAAGTAAGACTCGATTAACCATATAATACACATAAGCACATAATCATTTTTATAGTTAAAATAATTTTTAGAATCAAAATCGACTTGCTCATTGCTCCGTTGATCACCTTCTGCTTCATTTCCCATTTTTTTGGAATTTTTCGGATTCGTCTCGGTACGTATTTCGATTGATAATCAAGCAAATACTAGAGTCAGTTAATTTCTAGAAGCAATTAGGTCTTCATATTATTTTTAATAAAAACAATTCATTTTTCTAAGTAAAATGGCTTTCGTTTTGCTTAAATCGGACTAACGGTTGAATTATTATCAATTAAACACTGATAATTCAGTTTATTATTCAATATAATTAACTATTACCAATTTTTAAATCCTAAAATAATTATTTAAGAAAAATCAAAGTCAAAAATAATTTTTCTATAATTTTTTTTTGGAGTTAAAATGAATAAGTTATGATTTATTGAAAATTATGTGATTAATTATCGAAATAATTAATCACTTTTAAATATTTAATAAATAAATAGCTAATAAATAATTAATAAATAATTTAAAAAATTAATCCCTAATTATTAGGATTAATCACAACTTATTACAATTATTTACAACTTATCGTTATTTATTCGATTAGATCGCTTATTTATAAGTAAATAATCGATATCATCAACTGGTATGTTAATTATTAAGTAAATGAGTTATTATTCGAATCATAATTCCACTCAACGATCCACTACTCATATTTCTACGAGTTATTCGTGTTTCTCGCATAACTATCGAAACATTAAGGTTATTATTACGTGTACACGATTTAAATCAATTATCTGTATTTAATTATTTATTAGAATAATTATTACGATATTATACGAATAATTAACTATCTTCTGAATAATAATAATAATATTTATAATCGAACTTATCGTTCAATTACTCGTAAAACTACGAGTTAATGGTTTATTTCCCTAATTATCGAATCTTTTCACGTATTATTTGATAAATTTTAATCTTTAATTATTAATTATTAACTATTAAATAATAACTAAATAAATAGATAAATGATTAAATAAATAATTACATCCTTAATTAAATCACTAAATTCGAATTTATAAACTAAGAAAGTAATTTAGGAATTATTAATAATAATTTTCAGAACTTAAATCTAATTTTATTATTAGATTTATAGAATTTATTAAACTGATTTTTTAATTAAAATAAAAATAAAATAAAATAAATTGCAGAAACATTTGACAGAAACCAGAATCTGACAGAAACGGATCAAAACCAGGTCAACCACACGGGTCAACCGGGTCATGAAGAACACAACCAGGTCGACCTTGAAGGTCCACCGGTTTCTGGAAATTTTCCAGATTCCGGCAGCCTTCGGCCGGACTCCGGCAAGGTCTGTTCATGGCCAAAAATACATCGTTTGGTTCGTTTTTAAGCTGGGATCAATTCCAAATCATTCTGGAAATCTTATTCTGGCAACAATATCACGGAATAATCCTTAGGTCATCTTCTCCGATCAAAATCAACTCAACTCCAGCTAAAAATCCAAATCATTCATTTGTACATAAAACTTAACGTTTAATAGTGCAAATCAAAGCTAAGAACATATACAATCAAAGCCCTAACATTACAAGAACCAAATATTCACAGAAATCATCGAGTTGTGTTTTGAAAATTCGGTATAAACCCTAGAAATCGTACTTTGCTATCTAGGTATCGTTTCATCAATTAAACACCATGAATCAATTGTAGATCACATAACCAAGCTATATCAATCATCAAAACATAAAAATAACCCTGAAATCAAAAAGCCCTAATTCGAACATAAACCCTAGAAATCAAAAATCAAAAACTACGAATTAAAACTTGAAATTGATGCTAGAATTGGAAAGAACAGATCGAAACCTTCGATTTGGGTACTTGAATCGCTTGTTTTGGTACTGTAATCTGCTCAAAATCACGGCTTGAATTCTCGACCCGACCCGAATTTCAGAGAATTTTTGTATTTTTTTTCTGAATTTAACTAATTTATTAATTATAATTAATTAATAATTAGGTTATTTATAGTAGTAAAATTAATACTCCTAATTAACATAAAGGCCCTAATTCTACACTTTTTAAAATTAATAGACCCCTAATTTTATAATTTTTGAGTATTAAAATTTAATTTATAAATATTTTATATATGCCAAAATTTCCCAAAAATTATGAATATTGCAAAAATACAAAGAAATGGTATAAATAAAAGTCCTACAATTTTATAAAAATAAAAATGTGATTTTTGTGGGGTTTTTAACACCCAATGGGGCCCGGAAAAGTCATTTTTCATAAAACGAGAAAATTTATAAAATATCTAGATGTTCAGAATAATACGATTGTAAAAGCCGTTTGATGAAAAATAAGTCCCATTATTTTATTTGAAATACTTGCTTGAAAATCATTGTTTGGGTCATAAAACATTTGAAATGAAAGCTATGAATGTGAACTAAAACATCTGAAAAATACCTTAAAAATACAGAAATGACACGGAATACACGTAACACATAACAACCAGGGTTTAATAGATAATCACACATAAATGACATATTAATTCACATATTTTATTATAAATATGATATAATACAACGTAAATTTCCCGGTCGTTACAGCTTTTCTGGCGAAAAACGATTCCCATCGTTTCTTATCCAAAACCAACAATCTATATACGAAATTAAAGCTGAGGAAATTTAGAATCCAACTATCATATCATTAACATCTAAAAATCAACAACAACTCCAGAAATCAAAACAAAAAAACAACATAAAACCCAAGAACTCGGTTTCGAGGAAATCTTAATCAAAATTAACGAATCAATATACCAAATCGTTCCTTAGGATCCCAGGAACATCAATCAAGCAACCAAAACATCAAACAATCCTTCTAAAATCAAAACCGAATTTAAATAACAAAAAAAAAATGAAAAAACAAAGTTACAGAAGAATCAACCTCAGTTAATGATGTTTATATCAATAGATGGAGCTTGAAGAGAGCTTCAAATCGACTATTTGAGCGTCCCAAACGGATCCCGGAATCACCTTCAGCTTTGGATTTTAATTCTTATCCTCAAGAACACCCCCAAGAATAATGCTTGATATTTTTTTATGAATTTCTGAATTTTTTATAATATAAAAATAAATAAATAACAGCAGTCAGCTATTTACATTTTCACAAAAATTATACCCCAAAATAAATTAAGGGTGTTTTATCCCCTAATTATAATAATTAGGGCCCCAAAATAATAATTACGGGGAATAATTTTAAAAACGATAATATACAAAATTAATGTCAAAATTCCCCGAAAATTGCGAATAATACAAAAATACAAAAATAAAGGGTATTTACAATACGAATAATTTTATAAAAATAAAAACACACATTTTGTGGGGTTTGTCGTCCCGGTGGGGTCCCGGTCCGTTGATTTTTGAAAAACAGGAATGATCCCTAACTTACCAGAAAAACCCGATAACACATAAAATGCATTGAAACACGCGTAAAATGAAATAAAACGAGTACCTTAATAAAGACGCTAATAATTACGCTTCCCGATTGCAGATAGGTTCATATAATTGCAGTTTAAACACATTTTAATCAATCGAAAAATTTTCTGGCCCGCACAGAAACACACATAACAGCTATAACATCTAATATCATGGCAATAATTACTCTAAATTTATAAAACACATAATATTTATTTATTTAACACATAATATTCACATAATTTTCCCGGTTATTACATATTTCCCCCTTAACAGGATTCTATCCTCAGAATCAGCCTAAGAAAATAAATGAGGATACTTGGATCGCATTTCGCTTTCCAACTCCCAGGTCGACTCTTCAACCTTGGGATTCCTCCACAAGACTCGCACTAAAGACACAGACTTATTCCTAAGCACTCTTTCTTTCTTATCTAAAATCTGCACTGGTTGCTCTACAAAAGATAAATCTGGCTGAATCTCGATGGGCTCGTATTCTATCAAATGATTCGAATAAGGCAAATAATGCTTCAACATTGACACGTGGAACACATTGTGAATATGATGCATGTGAGGTGGTAACGCTAACTTGTAAGCAACTTTCCCCACACGCCTCAAAATCTCAAAAGGGCCAACATAACGCGGACTCAGCTTTCCTTTCTTTCCAAATCTTGAGAAACCTTTCCAAGGTGAAACTTTCAATAGCATTGCCTCACCAACTTCAAATTCCATATCCTTTCTGGCAGGATCAACATATTTACGTTGACGATCTTGAGCTGCTGTTAATCTTTTCCGAATGAGTTTTATTTTCTCCTTCGTTTGCTGGATCAATTCTGGACCCAAAATCTTCCTCTCACCAACCTCATCCCAACATATTGGAGATCTGCATCTTCTCCCGTACAAAGCTTCATAAGGCGGCATTCCAATGCTGGCATGATAACTATTATTGTAGGAGAATTCAACCAATGGCAAATGTTCATCCCAACCTCCTTCAAAATCTAGCGCACATACCCTTAGCATATCTTCAATAGTCTGAATCGTCCTTTCACTTTGACCGTCTGTCTGCAGATGATACGCAGTACTCATCTTCAGCTTCGTTCCGAGACATTCTTGAAAACTTCTCCAAAATCATGAATTTAATCGAGGATCTCTGTCTGAAACTATAGATACTGGAACTCCATGTCGTGTCACAATTTCTTTAAGATATAATCGTACCAATTTATCCATTGAGAATCTTTCGTTGATAGGAAGAAAATGTGCTGACTTCGTCAATCTGTCGATTATAACCCAAATAGCATCATGATTTGCCCTGGTCCTCGGTAATCCAACTACAAAATCCATCGCGATATGTTCCCACTTCCATTCTGGAATGTCTAATGGCTGTATGAGTCCACTGGGCCTTTGATGTTGCGCTTTGACTCACTGGCAAGTGTAACACTTACTTACCTTTTCTGCGATTTCCTTCTTCATGCTTGGCCACCAAAAGCTTTCTCTTAAGTCTCTGTACATCTTCGTACTCCCGGGATGAATTCAATATCTGGAGTTGTGAGCGTCTCGAAGAATTTCATCTTTCAGCTCGGCTACGTTGGGTATCCATATTCTAGAAGAAAATCTTAATATTCCTTTATCATTCTTTTGACTCCCTATCTCTTCTCATGTCAAACTGTCTCGTTCATGGCTCATTAATTCTTCCTGACATCTTCTTATTTTCTCTAATAGTTCTGGTTGAAAAGACATTGTACACAATACCTCTGTAGACATACTTGGGATACGAACCTCTATTTCCAGCTTCTCAAATTCCTTGATCAATTCCTCGGATGAAGTTATTATGTTTAATTTTTCTTTTCGGCTCAGAGCGTCGGCCACCACATTTTCTTTGCCTGGATGATAGTTGATGGTACAGTCGTAGTCCTTGATTAGTTCTAGCCTTTGTTGTCTCATATTCAATTCCTTCTGGGTGAAGATATATTTCAAACTCTTCTGGTCCGTGTAGATCTCAAACTTTTCTCCATACATATAATGCCTCCATATCTTCAATGCAAACACTATAGCTGCCAATTCAAGATCATGCGTTGGATAATTCTCTTCATGTGGTTTCAACTGTCTTGAAGCGTAGGCTATGAAAGGTTTTTAGCACATAAACGCAATGAAAACGTAAATTTAAATCTAAAAAAAACTGAAACCCTCCACAGGAACCATGCAAAAAATAATATTTAATTCGTAGTTTAGTATGTTTACCTTAAGAAGTTTTACTTTAATGGAAAAATGGAGGTCTTTAATAGAGATCCAAGAATGACGAGCGGAGATCCCTAGCAGCTGCTCCTCAAGTGTGAAGCACTCCACCGGTATCCACCAAGAGATCAATGTAATGGAGGAGGAAGGGGTGGGAGAATTAGGGTTTTCTTAACTTTTTAGGTTGAGGCAAAATAAGGGTTTATAATAGTATATTTATAGGCAAAATTTCAGCTGAAAATTTTCCTATAAAATATTATATTAACCCTTTATTCTTATTAACCTATTTACTAATAATTAAAACACCTTTTAATTATTAATCCTTTATCTAAACACTTTAGAAATAATTCTCTCACTTGATTGAATTTCCAAAATTAAATTCTTAATAAATAATATTAAGAACTTTTCGTAATTAATTTATAATTAATTAAATCTCATTTAATCAATTATTAAATTTGCTAATTAATTATTTATTTCACAAATAAATAATTACCAGCCATTATTAATTAATTCCTCCACCATTAAATCATTCTCTTTTATGGTGTGACCCTGTAGGTTCAATATTAAGCCGGTAGTAGAAATAAATAATAATAAAACTATTTTATCATTATTTATATAAATTCTCTAATTCATTAAATATGATTAATTAATTAATCATATTTATTCTACATCGTGAGGGATACTTATCAGCATATCGCGACTATCCGGATAATACGAATTCACTACTTAGAATACCAAGAACTCATTCAGTGAGTAGTTACCGTACAATCAATTCCTTCCACCCTGCAATGTCACGATTAAATACAAGGCATGTAACTTGTGTCAAGCCTATCTTATTTAATAATTTGCTTTCCCATTCACTATGCTTAGTTTTATTTAATGTAAATTAGAAACTCCTTTCTAATTTCATTCGCTCTGGCTAGAGATTCCTGAACTAGCATAAGTGGATCAACATTGAACATTCTCTTCCATCACTGGAAGGGGTAGATCCTTTATTGATCATACACTATCTTCGTGTACAAATTCCTATACCCAGTAGAGCCCTTATAATTGTCCCTGGAGACTAAGAACTAAACCAAAGCATACTTCAGTGTACACAAGATGACTGTGATGACCTCAAGTCTAAGGATACTTGTAAAACTATCACTATGTGAACAACTGCTGACACGTGAGTGAACTCCATCAGTTGTTCAGCTGTGTGAGTCATGTTCAGTGAACTTATTCTATAATAAGAACCTACATACTAGCTATAGTGTCACCACACAAATGTCTATGAGAACAGACATCCTTCATAATGAAGCAAGCATAGTATGTACCGATCTTTGCGGATTACTAATTACCAGTTAGTAATCCTACGACCAGGAAATATTTAAGTTTAGAGTTATCATCTTTTAGGTCTCATTATTATGATCTCATCATAATCCATAAAAAGCTTTACTCTAAACTATGGTATATCTTATTTAAACACTTAAATAGATAAAGCCCGCAATAAAACCAAAACAAGTCTTTTATTAATATCAATGAAATCAAAACAGATTACATAAAAATTATTCCTAAATCATCATACATGATTAGACTTAGGACACATCTATTTCAATCTCCCACTTGTACTAAAGCCAATCACTCTGGTATCTAATACCCATCTTGTCTTTATGACAATCAAAGTGACTTTGAGAAAGTGGCTTTGTGAGTGGGTCAACTACGTTGTTATGTGTGTCAACTCTCTTGACGTCTCCTCTTTCAATACAATACAAGAAATGTTACCGCACTCCCACTAACCTTTTTATAGATACATGGTTCATCTATGTTTTTGATAAAACCAAACTCTTTGATTGTCTCATCAAAATGGATGTTCCATCTACGAGAAGCTTGCTTTAAATCATATATGGTTTGCAGCAGCTTACACACCAGGTTTTCATTTCCCTTGGAAAGAAAACCCTCTGGCTGTGTCATATACACTTTCTCTTCAAGTTTCCCATTGAGGAAGGTCATTTTCACGTTCATTTGCCAGATCTCATAGTCGTAGTAAGCAACAATTGCAAGCAAAATTCGAATTAATTTTAATAGGGCTACAGGCAAAAAAAATAATCAAAGTTAATCCAATGCCTTTGTCTGAATCCTTTTGCCACGAGCCTAGCCTTATAGGTCTCCACCTGCCCATCTGCTCCAATCTTTCTTTTGTATACCCACTTGCACCCAATAGGCTTAACACCTTCAGGCGCCTCAACCAGAGTCCATACTTGGTTGGTATACATAGATTCCATTTAGGATTTCATGGCACTATGCCATTTCTCTGAGTCAACACTACTTATAGACTCGTTATAGGTCACAGGGTCGTCATCATCAATGATTGACAACTCATTGTCATTCTCAATGATAAGGCCATAATACCTCTCAGGTTGGCGAGACACTCTCCCTGACCTATGAATGGGCTGTTCCACAGAAGGTTTCTTTAGTCTGAACAGGTGTTTCCACTTGATCCGTAGTAGTTTGTACTTCTTGAACTTCATCAAGTTCAATTTTGCTCCCACTGTTTCCTTCAAGGATAAACTAATTTTCCAAGAAGGTAGCATGTCTGGAGACAAACACCCGATGATCGGTGTAAAAGTAATACCCTAAAGTCTCTTTAGGATATCCCACAAAATTACATTTTACAGATCATGATTCCAGCTTATCCGGGTCAACTTTCTTGACATAAGCTGGACATCCCCAAATCTTAATGTGTTTAAGACTCGGTTTCCTTTCTTTCCATATCTCATATGGAGTTTGAGGAACAGATTTGGAAGGCACCTTATTCAGTAAATATGCTGAGGTTTCCAATGCATAACCCCACCGGAATACTGGAAGATTCGCATAGCTCATCATGGACCGAACCATGTCTAACAAAGTTCGATTTCTCCTTTCAGATACCCCATTCAACTGTGGAGTATATGGAGGAGTCCATTGGGAGACTATACCATTTTCTTTGAGATAAGCTAGAAACTCTCCATTCAAGTATTCACCACCTCGATCTGATCGAAGAGTTATAATACTATGTTTGGTTTGTTTCTCCACTTCATACTTATATTCTTTGAACTTTTTAAAGGCTTCAGACTTGTGTTTCATCAAATACACATATCTGAATCTAGATTGATCATCTATGAAAGCAATGAAGTATGAAAATCCACCCCATGGCTTGCGTAGACATTGGTCCACATACATCTGTGTGTACCAATCCTAGCAAATCTGCAGCCCTCTCTCCATGTCCACTAAATGGATATTTGGTCATTTTACCCAATAGACAAGACTCGCATGTAGGATATGATTCAAAATCAAAGGGGTCAAGTCACCCTTCCTTATGCAATGTCCGCAGTCTATTTTCACTAATATGACCAAGTCCGCAGTGCCACAAGAAAGTGAGATTTTTATCATCCCTTTTTCTTTTATTAGTATGTTCAATTTGTAGTAAATTATGCTCTACGTCACATACATACAGATCATTGTTTAAAATACCACTTCCATAAAGAACGTTATCTCTAAGAATTGAACATTTATTATTCTGAATAACAAACAAAAATCCAGCCAAGTCTAACATGGAATAGAAATAATATTCCTCACAATCGAGGGAACAAAATAACAATTATTTAGAACAATAGTCTTGCCCCTAGGCATATGTAAATGAAATGATCCTACAGGTTCAGCAACAACTCTTGCTCCATTTCCCATCCGTAGAATCACCTCCTCTTCTTCAAGAGTCCTACTTCTCCTTAGTCCCTGCAACGAATTGCAAATATGAGAACCACAGGCGGTATCAAATACCCAAGTAGAAATTTGACTTAGTGACATATTAACTTCGATCATGAACATACCTGAATCAGAAGCGGTAGTCTCACTACCCTTCTTCTTCTTCAATTCTACAAGGTAAACCTTGCAGTTCCTCTTCTAGTGCCCCACCTTGTTATATTGAAAGCAAACAGCTTTGCTCTTGGGGTCTTCAGCTTTTGGTGGAACCGGCTTTTTCTCACATACTTTCTTCTTCTTGGAAGGGTTCTTCTTCCTTTTCTTAGGATTGGAACCTTCACCAATTAGAAGAACAGAACTCTTCTTAGGGGGAAAATTCGATTCCGCAGTCTTCAACATGTTATGGAGTTCAGGCAGGCTGGCATCCAGCTTATTCATGTGAAATTTCACAACAAACTGCTAGAACGAACTCGGAAGTGATTGCAAGACCAAGTCTTGGCTCAGCTCCCCATCAATGGCAAAACCAAGTTGTCCAAGACCTTCAATCAAATTGATCATCTTAAGTACATGGTCATTCACAGATGATCCCTCAGACATCCTACAACTGAACAGTTCCTTCGATATCTCATATCAAGCTGTCCTCCCTGCCACATCATATAACTCTTGTAGATGCATAAGGATAATGTGAGCATCCATATGCTCATGTTGCTTCTGTAGCTCAATGTTCATGGAAGCTTGCATGATGCATTGAGCAACATTTGTATCATCTATCCACTTACGATATACAACATGTTCATCATTATATGCATCGCTAGCAGGTTCAGTAGGCTTAGGTGAGTCAAACACATATTCCAGCTTCTCAACCCTGAGAACAATTCTCAAGTTTCGAAGCCAGTCAGCAAAATTAGGACCAGTCAACTTGTGAGCATCTAGTATACTCCGGAGTGATAGTGCAGAAGACATAATGTATATAGTAAATCTGTAATTGATGAACACATAACAACACTTAGCAAATATTCAATTTCATTTCAAAACACTATATAAATCGGGTCTTTATTCATAAGTGGCTCCCACTAGTTTATCTAATTTATACAACCCCTAAGTGAAAATTAAGCATTCATAATGCTAGTGGGAATAGGGATCCTACATTCCATCACACAACCTCGGCGGTAGCACGAAACGTCATGTGATGTTCAATAGGCAGACAACTCCTGTCAATTACATCTTATGTTATTCCCTAATAAAACTTTAGCCTCTTGAATAATTGAGTCACGGCTGTAGCACGACAAACTCAATATTCTAAGTCAAGTCTAACCCAACATTTTGTACAATTGAATCAGTCTCCAACGGCCCACGGCTGTAGCACGTAACGACCTTTAGATTCTAATTCAATGTACACATCTCTATGTAATAGACAAGTATTTCTTATTTCGAAATCAAAGCCCTCGGCTGTAGCACGAAATGACAATGATTTAAAAATAAGAACTACTTTCTACCATGTTGGAAGGCTTTGACCGACACAAGCCCGTTGTGTTATTGGCCAATTACTACTTGATATTATTTAATTTTAGAGGGATTATATTATGTTACAATCATAATCATATTATAAAGAGATTCTTCCTTTTAAATTAAATATTTCAAATAAATAATTGATAATCAGATGATTCCCAGATCGGGGGGAGCATTGTCAAGAGGCGTCACTTAATACCCCATTCTTACAGATAGAAATCTATTGTTGACAGAATCATCCTTTCTCTCAATATTGAAAATTCATATTCAATTACGTGTTTCATAAATACAAGAATCTCATGATTGTATTCATAATATTGTTATTAAGGTTATGAAACAATTTCACTATACTAGGTTGTCTAACAAACACCTTATGTTCATTTAAGTTCACCTAAATCTATCATCGCATGATAAACTAAGCATATATCACATATATCAACATGAATAAACATCAAGGTAGGCATGTTATATCATCTAGCACATTAGTATAAGCATTATACATCTCTATGTATCACATGAAGTATTGAAAAACAATTAAAATAGTTAAAAATAGCTTTAAAACACTTTCGGAAATATAAACTGTTCAAAACTTTTATATAAACTAAAATTGATCACTCCATTAGATCCGTCTCGGAAAAACGAATCCAACGGTATATTGCACGCCTAAAATGGAGTTACGAAACTCCCAGAAAATTAATTTTAATGTAAAAAGTCGGGCTGTAACGCATTACAGGAACGCGTTACAAGCCCTGTAACGCAACGCATTCCGGTGATGCGTTACAACCCTTTTAAGCCATTAAAAGGTGTAACGCATTCCATGAATGTGCCACAGGTGTGTAACGTATTCCCGGAATGCGCGACACCTTTTTTTTATTTATTATTTTATACAGCCGCCTCACATGCTCCCGCACGGAATTCCGTGCGCCTGACGTTCTCGATCTCCGTGCAGACAGACAAGGAGCAGACAAACAGCAAAGGCAGATGCATAATACAAACATATATATATATATTATATATACATATATTTATACTTATTAAATTACAAATTTAATTGTAAGAACTTCAAAAATTCATAATAAAAAATCTATACATCCTAAAAATATGAAAAAAAATACCCAGACGATCTACAACACTTGTAGAACCCAGATCAACATTCAAAATTATTCTGAGAAACGATTTCTCATCAGACAAAATTAATCCATGATATAACTTGTAAAAATCATAATTAATTCATACAAACACATAAAATTCTGAAATTTTTACCACAGATCTATATGCATACAACCTATGCTCTAATACCTTTGTTGGATTTTTAATCGCAGCGGGGGCATGGCAAAATACTTTTACACATATAAAATCCAAATAAAAGCATATAAATCGTGGTAAAAACATAGGGATCGAATCTAACCTTTAAAATAATTTGGAGACAACGATCAGAGATCCTTAGCAGTTGCTCCTCAAGTGTGAAGCACTCCACCGGTATCCACCAAGAAAACGATGTTAAGGAGGAGGAAGGAGGTGGAGAGAATTGGGTTTTCCAAACTTTTTGGGTTTTTTGGGGTCCAAAATAAAAATAGGGTCTATAATAGTGTATTTATAGGTAAAATTTTCAACTGAAAATTTCCCATAAATATTATTATTATTATCCCATTTATTATTCTCATTAATAATTAAAACACCTTTTAATTATTAATCCTTTTTCTAAACACTTTAGAAATAATTCTCTCTCTTGATTTAATTTCCAAAAATTAAATCCTTAAATAATAATATTAAGCACTTTTCTTAATTAATTTATAATCAATTAAATCTCATTTAATCAATTATTAGATTTGCCAATTAATTATTTATTTCACAAATAAGTAATTATTAGCCATTATTAATTAATTTATAATCAATTAAATCTCATTTAATCAATTAACCGAACTAAACCAAAGCATAGTTCAGTGTACACAAGATGACTATGATGACCTCAAGTCTAAGGATACTTGTACAACTATCACTATGTGAACAACTGCTGACACGTGAGTGAACTCCATCAGTTGTTTAGATGTGCGAGTCATGTTCAGTGAACTTATTCTATAATAAGCACCTACATACTAGCTATAGTGTCACCACACAAATGTCTATGAGAACAGACATCCTTCATAATGAAGCAAGCATAGTATGTACCGATCTTTGCGGATTATTAATAACAGTTAGTAATCCTTTGATCAGGAACTATTTAAGTTTAGAGTTATCATCTTTTAGGTCTCACTATTATGATCTCATCATAATCCATAAAAAGCTTTAATCTAAACTATGGTATATCTTATTTAAACACTTAAATAGATAAAGCCCGTAATAAAAACAAAAAAAGTCTTTTATTAATATCAATGAAATCAAAAAAGATTACACAGGAAGTTATTCCTAAATCCTAATACATGATTGGACTTAGGTCATATTCCTTTCAATCTCCCACTTGAACTAAAGCCAATCACTCTGGTATCTAATACCCATCTTTTCTTTATGACGATCAAAGTGACTTTCATAAAGTAGCTTTATGAGTGGGTCTGCTATGTTGTTATGTGTGTCAACTCTAATTCAATACAATACAAGAAATGTTACCGCGCTCCCACTAACCCTTTTGTAGACGCATGGTTCATCTACGTTTTTGATAAAATCAAACTCTTTGATTGTCTCATCAAAACGAATGTTCCATCTTTCGAGAGGCCTGCTTTAAACCATATATGGTTCGCAGCAGCTTACACACTAGGTTTTCATTTTTCTTGGAAAGAAAACCATCTCGCTAATTGCCAGATCTCATAGTCGTAGTAAGCAGCAATCGCAAGCAAAATCCGAACTGATTTTAACAGGGCTACAGGTAAAAGGTTTCATCAAAGTCAATCCATTGCCTTTGTTTGAATCCTTTTGCCACAAGCCTGGCCTTATAGGTCTCCACCTGGCCATCTGCTATAATCTATCTTTTGTATACCGTATACATAGATTCTATTCTGGATTTCATGGCACTATGCCATTTCTCTGAGTCAACACTACTCTTAGCCTCATTATAGGTCACAGGGTCGTCATCATCAATGATCGACAACTCATTGTCATTCTCAATGACAAGGCCATATTACCTCTAAGGTTGGCGAGACAGTCTCCCTGACCTACGAATGGGCTGTTCCACAAAAGGTTGTTCATTCAGAACAAGTGTTTCCACTCGAACCGTAGTAGTTTGTGCTTCTTGAACTTCATCAAGTTCAATTTTGCTCCCACTGTTTCCTTCAAGGATAAACTCCTTTTCCAAGAAGGTAGCATGTCTGGAGACAAACACCCGATGATCGGTGTAAAAGTAATACCCTAAAATCTCTTTAGGATATCCCACAAAACTACATTTTACGGATCGAGATTCCAGCTTATCTGGGTCAACTTTCTTGACATAAGCTGGACATCCCCAAATCTTAACGTGTTTAAGACTCGGTTTCCTTTCTTTCCATATCTCATACGAAGTTTGAGGAACGGATTTGGAAACACCTTATTCAGTAAATATGCTGAGGTTTCCAATGCATAACCCCATAGGAATACTGGAAGATTTGCATAGCTCATCATGGACCGAACTATGTCTAACAAAGTTCGATTTCTCCTTTCAGATACCAATTTGGAGGCGTCCACTGGAAGACTATACCATTTACTTTGAGATAATCTAGAAACACTCCATTAAAGTATTCACCACCTCGATCTGATTGAAGAGTTATAATACTATGTTTGGTTGTTTCTCCACTTCATACTTATATTCTTTGAACCTTTCAAAGGCCTCAGACTTGTGTTTCATCAAACACATAAAGGCCTCAGACTTGTGTTTCATCAAACACATATCCGAATCCAGATCTATCATCTATGAAAGTAATGAAGTATGAAAATCCACCCATGGCTTGCGTAGACATTGGTCCACATACATCTGTGTGTACCATTCCTAGCAAATTTGCAGCCCTCTCTCCATGTCTACTAAATGGAGACTGCAATGCCACTATACAGTGAGATTTTCATCATCCCTTTTCTTTTATTAGTTTGTTCAATCTGAAGTAAATTATGTCACATAAATACAGACCATTATTTAAAGCACCACGTCCATAAAGAATATTATTTCTAAAAATAGAACATTCATTATTCTCAATAATAAATGAAAATCCAGCCAAGTCTAACATGGAATAATATTCCTCAAAATCGAGGGAACAAAATAACAATTATTTAAAACAATAGTCTTGCCCGTAGGCATATGTAAATGAAATGATTCTACATCTTCAGCAGCAACTCTTGCTCCATTTCCCATCAGTAGAATCACCTCCTCTTCCTCAAGAGTCCTACTTCTCCTTGGTCCCTGCAATAAATTACAGATATGAGAACCACAGGAGGTATCTAATAACCAAGTAGAAATTTGATTTAATGACATATTCACTTCTATCATGAATATACCTGAATCAGAAGCGGTAGTCTCACTACCCTTCTTCTTCTTCAATTCTGCAAGGTAAACCTTGTAGTTCCTCTTCCAGTGCCCCACCTTGTTACAGTGAAAGCAAATAAATTTGCTCTCGGGGTCTTCAGCTTTTGGTAGAACCGGCGTTTTCTCACCTACTTTCTTCTTCTTGGAAGAGTTCCTCTTCCTTTTCTTAGGATTGGAACCTTCACCAATTAGAAGAACAGAACTCTTCTTAGGGGGAAAATTCAATTCCGCAGTCTTCAACATGTTGTGGAGTTCAGGCAGGCTGACATCCAACTTATTCATGTGAAAGTTCACAACAAACTGCGAGAATGAACTCGGAAGCGATTGCAAGACCAAGTCTTGGCTCAGCTCCCCATCAATGGCAAAACCAAGTTGTCCAAGACGTTCAATCAAATTGATCATCTTAAGTACATGGTCATTCACATATGATCCCTCAGACATCCTACAACCGAACAACTCATTCGATATCTCATATCGAGTTATCCTCCCTGCCACATCATACAACTCTTGTAGATGCATGAGGATAGTGTGAGCATCCATATGCTCATGTTGCTTCTGTAGCTCAATGTTCATGGAAGCTAGCATGATGCATTGAGCAATATTTGCATCATCTATCCACTTATGATACACAACATGTTCATCATTATGTGCATCACTAGCAGGTTCAGTAGGCTTAGGTGAGTCAATCACGTATTCCAGCTTCTCAATCCTGAGAACAATTCTCAAGTTTCGAAGCCAGTCAGCATAATTAGGACCAGTCAATGTGTGAGCATCCAGTATGCTCCTGAGTGATAGTGCAGAAGACATAATGTATATTGTAAATCTGTAAATGATAAACACATAACAACACTTAGCAAATACTCGATTTCATTTGAAAACACTATATGAATCGGGTCTTTATTCATAAGTGGCTCCCACTAGTTTACCTAATTTATTCAACCCCCTACGTGAAAAATTAAGCATTCATAATGCTAATGGGAATAGGGATCCTACATTCTATTACACAACCCTGGCTGTAGCACGAACCGCCATGTAATGTTCAATAGGCAGACAACTCTTGTCAATTACATCTTATGTTATTCCCTAATCAAACTTTAGCCTCTTGAATAATTGAGTCTCGGCTGTGGCACAACAAACTCAATATTCTAAGTCAAGTCTAACCCAACATTCCGTACAGTTGAATCAGTCCCCAAAGGCCCATGGCTGTAGCACGTACCGACCTTTAGATTCTTATTCAATGTACACATCTCTATGTAATAGACAAGTATTTCTTATTTCGAAATCAAAGCCCTCGGCTGTAGCACGAACCGACAATGATTCAAAAATAAGAACTACTTTCTATCATGTTGGAAGGCTATGACCGACACAAGCCCGTTGTATCATTGGCCAATTACTACTTGATATTATTTAATTTTAGAGGGATTATATTACGTTATAATCATAATCATATTATAAAGAGATTCTTCCTTTTAAATTAAATATTTCAAATCAATAATCAATAATTATATGATTCCCAGATCGGGTGGAACATTGTCAAGAGGCGTCACTTAATAACCCTTTCTTACAGATAGAAATCTGTTGTTGACAGAATCATCATTTCTCTCATATCAAAAATTCATTTTCAATTACGTGTTTCACAAACACAAGAATCTCATGATTGTATTCATAATATTGTTATTAAGGTTATGAAACAATTTCACTATATTAGGTCGTCTAACAAATGCCTTATGTTCATTTAAGTTCACCTAAATCTATCATCAAATGATAAACTAAGCATATATCACATATATCAACATGAATAAATATCAAGGTAGGCATGTTATATCATCTAGCACATTAGTATAAGCATTATACATCTCTATGTATCACATGAAGTATTGAAAAGCAATTAAAATAGTTAAAAACAGCTTTAAAACACTTTCGGAAATATAAACAGTTCAAAACTTTTATATAAACTAAAATTGATCACTCCATTAGATCCGTCTCGGAAAAACGAATCCAACGGTATATTGCACGCCTAAAACGGAGTTACGAAACTCCCAGAAAATCAATTTTAATGTAAAAAGTCGGGCTGTAACGCATTACAGGAACGCGTTACAAGCCCTGTAACGCAACGCATTCCGGTGATGCGTTACAACCCTTTTAAGCCATTAAAAGGTGTAACTCATTCCATGAATGCGCCACAGGTGTGTAACGCATTCCCGGAATACGCGACACCTTTTTTTTATTTATTATTTTATACAGCCGCCTCACATGCTCCCGCACGGAATTCAGTGCGCCTGACGTTCTCGATCTCCGTGCAGACAGACAAGGAGCAGACAAACAGCAAAGGCAGATGCATAATACAAACATATATATATATACTATATATACATATATTTATACTTATTAAATTACAAATTTAATTGTAAGAACTTCAAAAATTCATAATAAAAAATCTATACATCCTAAAAATATGAAAAAAATACCCAGACGATCTACAACACTTGTAGAACCCAGATCAACATTCAAAATTATTCTGAGAAACGATTTCTCATCAGACAAAATTAATCCATGATATAACTTGTAAAAATCATAATTAATTCATACAAGCACATAAAATTCTGAAATTTTTACCACAGATCTATATGCATACAACCTATGCTCTAATACTTTTGTTGGATTTTTAATCGCAGCGGGGGCATGGCAAAACACTTTTACACATATAAAATCCAAATAAAAGCATATAAATCGTGGTAAAAACATAGGGATCGAATCTAACCTTTAAAATAATTTGGAGACAACGATCAGAGATCCTTAGCAGTTGCTCCTCAAGTGTGAAGCACTCCACCGGTATCCACCAAGAAAACGATGTTAAGAAGGAGGAAGGAGGTGGAGAGAATTGGGTTTTCCAAACTTTTTGGGTTTTTTGGGGTCCAAAATAAAAATAGGGTCTATAATAGTGTATTTATAGGCAAAATTTTCAACTGAAAATTTCCCATAAATATTATTATTATTATCCCATTTATTATTCTCATTAATAATTAAAACACCTTTTAATTATTAATCCTTTTTCTAAACACTTTAGAAATAATTCTCTCTCTTGATTTAATTTCCAAAAATTAAATCCTTAAATAATAATATTAAGAACTTTTCTTAATTAATTTATAATCAATTAAATCTTATTTAATCAATTATTAGATTTGCCAATTAATTATTTATTTCACAAATAAGTAATTATTAGCCATTATTAATTAATTCCTCCACCATTAAATCATTCTCTTTTTATGGTGTAACCCTGTAGGTTCAATATTAAGCCGGTAGTAGAAATAAATAATAATAAAACTATTTTATCATTATTTATATAAATTCTCTAATTTATTAAATATGATTAATTAATTAATCACATTTATTCTACATCGTGAGGGATACTTCTCAGCATATCGCGACTATCCGGATAATATGAATTCACTACTTAGAATACCAAGAACCTATTCAGTGAATAGTTACCGTATAATAAACTCCTTCTACCCTACAATGTCCCGATTAAATACATGGCATGGATCTCGTGTCAAGCCTATCTAATTTAATCACTTGCTTACCATTTACTATGCGTAGTTCTATGCAAATTAGAAACTCCTTTCTAATTTCATTCACTCTGGCCAGAGATTCCTGAACTAGCATAAGTGGATCAGCCTTGAACATTCACTTCCTTCACTGGAAGGGGTAGATCCTATATTGATCATACACTATCTTCGTGTACAAATTCCTATACCCAGTAGAGCCCTAATAATTGTCCCTGGAGACTAAGAACTAAACCAAAGCATAGTTCAGTGTACACAAGATGACTATGATGACCTCAAGTCTAAGGATACTTATACAACTATCACTATGTGAACAACTGCTGACACGTGAGTGAACTCCATCAGTTGTTCAGCTGTGCGAGTCATGTTCAGTGAACTTATTCTATAATAAGCACCTACATACTAGCTATAGTGTCACCACACAAATGTCTATGAGAACATACATCCTTCATAATGAAGCAAGTATAGTATGTACCGATCTTTGCGGATTATTAATTACCAGTTAGTAATCCTATGATCAGGAACTATTTAAGTTTAGAGTTATCATCTTTTAGGTCTCACTATTATGATCTCATCATAATCCATAAAAAGCTTTACTCTAAACTATGGTATATCTTATTTAAACACTTAAATAGATAAAGCCCGTAATAAAAACAAAACAAGTCTTTTATTAATATCAATGAAATCAAAACAGATTACACAGGAAGTTATTCCTAAATCCTAATACATAATTGGACTTAGGACATATTCCTTTCAAATTATGCACTATGCTGTTCCTGATGATCGGTCACGAAACAACACCGGTATCCCGCAGCCATACCGTAAATATAGGTATCGATATCCCACAGCCATACCATACCTATTGGATATCCATGAAGAAGGCATATACTCGCCTAGCAAGATATTACACTTTCGTATAATAACTCACGCTGGACCGGTGCCACGGCCTCTTACGCTAACTGATAAATAATTCAAAAAATAATTTTAATTAAAGGAGTCAGATCAATGACATCCTTAACCATTCAACTCCCCATGTCACATGGTCCGGAGTTATCTTAACAACTGATGGCGAAATAACTAGAACAATTAGTTATTCGCTAATCTCAATTCAAAGTTTCACTGTATAGAGTACATCTGGATAGTATAGTTATTCAATATCTATCAAATCAAAAGATTGGTTCTAGAAGAATGATTGCTAGAATAAGAGAATGTCAATAAATATAGGAGTATTGATATTCAATATGCTATCAGAGTATTTATAAACAGTTCTAATATTTGAATATGTAAAATAATAAACTATTCTGAATTTAGAATAGGGGAGAATACTTTCCTGGTATGCTCACTAACTTTTCACTAAAACCCTGGCTTATAGCTGCTGGCTACTATCTTCATCTAACACTTGACCGCACTCCTTGCTACTCAATTCTATAAATAAAAGAACTATCTTAATTGACAGAACCAAACTCAATCGACGTAACTATACGTCTTGACATCTACCCGATCGTTTATAACTAAGCATGGCATTTTAAAACTGTAAACAAATAGCATGTATATCACGTAACACATAATCATGGCATTCGTATAACATGTAATTATATAATTCATAAAATACATAAGTCATATTATTAAAAGATACGTCCTAGGGCGTTCAGAATTAAAATCAGGTCAATATTAGCATTTATAGATCAAATGCCGAGTCAAACTGATGCACACAAATCAAATGACATTGCAATACAAAAGAAATTAGGACTCAAAAGTATTTTTATTGAAAGCGCAATATTTTTCTGAGTCTATGCGCGTTCGTTTCGTATTAAACGGACGAACGGTTTAATTATTAAGAATAAAATAAGAATTTAATGGGAATAAATCAATTAATAATAATATTAATTGATTTTTAAATACCAAAATATAATTTTTAAAACCTTAAAATAATTTTTAAAAAATTATTTGAATTAATTATAAATAATTTACATTTATTTAACTATTTATAAATAAAATTAAATGATTAATTGATTTTTAATCAATTAATTAAATTCATAAATAATTAACTAAAATAAATTATAAATAATTAAATTAAATTGTATTTTTGAAAATAATTAAAGAAAGTAATTTTTGGAATTTAAAATATTTAAATAAATATTTTTTTTAGAATTTAAAATAATTATTAAATGATTTTTGAAATTAAAATAAATGATTTTCATAAAAATAGATAATGAATTTTGATTTATTTTTAAAATCAGATTTTCATAAACACTTTCAGGAATTTGGAAATAGGGAAAAATAGGTTAAACTTGGGTCATGTTTTGAAAAAAACGGGTCGTCAAGAACGAATCCGGGTTGCTCAAGAACGACCCGTCGGCTTTTAACCAAGCCCAGAATCCGGCCGCCGGGAAAAATTCTGGCCGGTGCCATTCCCGCTCGAAACATCACGGGTTCAGCCTGGATTTGATGCTAAACAATTTCTGTACACTCCGACTGCTCAATTACAGCCTCAACTGTCAGGCACGACTCCGGGAAGTCAATCGCCGGCCGAGTTGCCATAAAAACCGGCGAAACTCGGAGCTTTTCCGGCGAAAAATGATTCCCTTCGTTTCTTAACCAAAACCAACAATCTATATACGAAATTAAAGCTGAGGAAATTTAGAATCCAACCATCATATCATTAACATCTAAAAATCAACAACAACTCCAGAAATCAAAACAACAAAATAACATAAAACCCAAGAACTCGGTTTCGAGGAAATCTTAATCGAAATTAACGAATCAAAATACCAAATCGTTCCTTAGGATCCCAGGTTCATCAATCAAGCAACCAAAACATCAAACAGTCCTTCTAAAATCAAAACTGAATTTAAATAACAAAAAAAATGAAAAAATGAAGTTACAGAAGAATCAACCTCAGTTAATGATGTTTATATCAATAGATGGAGCTTGAAGAGAGCTTCAAATCGACTATTTGAGCGTCCCAAACGGATCCCGGAATCACCTTCAACTTTGGATTTTAATTCTTACCCTCAAGAACACCCCCAAGAATAATTATTGATTTTTTTATATGAATTTCTGAATTTTTTTTATTATATAAAAATAAATAAATAAAACCAATCAACTATTTATATTTTTACAAAAATTATACCCCAAAATAAATTAAGGGTGTTTTTATCCCCTAATTATAATAATTATGGCTCCAAAATAATAATTACGGGGAATGATTTTAAAAACGATAAAATACAAAATTAATGTCAAAATTCCCCGAAAATTACGAATAATACAAAAATACAAAAATAAAGGGTATTTAAAATACGAATAATTTTATAAAAATAAAAACACAGATTTTGTGGGGTTTGTCGTCCCGGTGGGGTCCCGTCCGTTGATTTTTGAAAAACAGGAACAATCCCTAAATTACCAGAAAAACCCGATAACACATAAAATGCATTGAAACACGTGTAAAATGAAATAAAACGAGTACCTTAATAAAGACGCTAATAATTACATGTCCCGATTGCAGATATGTTCACATAATTGC
Organism: Apium graveolens; assembly: GCF_009905375.1. Lineage (NCBI taxonomy): Eukaryota > Viridiplantae > Streptophyta > Magnoliopsida > Apiales > Apiaceae > Apium > Apium graveolens. The sequence goes on along the minus strand of NC_133652.1, from coordinate 185,156,824 downwards.
AGTTTAAACACATTTTAATCAATCGAAAAATTTTCTGGTCCGCATAGAAACAAACATAACAGCTATAATATCCAATATCATGGCAATAATTACTCTAAATTTATAAAACACATAATATTTATTTATTTAACACATAATATTCACATAATTTTCCCGGTTATTACATTTAACCTAACACCTCGAAAATTTATATGAATTAATAAATACGATTAATTCATAAATCGAGGTCGATTGGTGCTGAAGAGCCTTAAAGGAAGTCTGGACTATTCAATTAGTGTGTGAAAAGTATGTTTTTTCGAATTCAATTTCAAATTTTATGTTTTGATTTTAATCGAGTTTATTTTTTTATTTTATGTTTTTTCGAGTTTGATTTTAGGTCTCTGGAGCTGGGTTTGGTTAATCTTGAAGTGGGTTTGCACGATTAGGTAAGATTTCACATGCATGTGTATGTTTTGTTACTTTAATAGATGCATGTGTTCCTCCTTGTTCTTGTATAATTTTAATAGATGCATGTGTATGGATCCTGTTTAGTTTATGTTGTGTATGTTCTTGTTCTTGTTCTGTTTAGTTTATGTTGTTTATGTTGTGTTCCTCACTGTATGTTCTTGTTCTTGTTTATGTTCTTGTTTAGTTTAGGTGTGGAATTGTATATGTGTAAACATGTGTAGTTGTAATAATTAATTTATATATTTAATTATGCGTGTTACAAGCATTCATATGTTTAATTTATATGCATAATTAATTTATATGTTTAATTATGTTTAATCCTAAATAAGTAAACAACTAAGTGTTACTTCTTAATGTTTGAAATGACAAACAGGTAGGTTGCTAGGTTGCTGTTTGTCTTAAAAATATATGGACAAGTCGTATATTTTCAAAGACAGGGATTCTTTATAATATGAGATAGGGGTTGAAAGTTTCTTAATATTTGCAAAAGAAAACTCAAAGGATCCTAAGAACATCCCTTGTCCTTGTGGGCGTTGCATTAATTTTAGAAAATATAACGTAAAAGTAATACGGGGTTATTTATATGAAAAAGGTTTTAGTTTGGGGTATACTGATTGGATTCGGCATGGAGAAACTAGTTCTAAGAGTGTTAGGTCATCTGCCGGTAGTACATTTCTACCTAAGGAGCAAAATGCTCAATCCGAAACTGTTGACGTTTATGAAGCTGCTTATAATTCGGATGATCATGATTCGTCACCCCAACATTGTTTTTCAATTTTCCTAAGGAGAAATGAACAAGAATTACAAAGGTTGAGTTGATGGACCGTGATCGACAGATGGATGATGAGATGGAGAGATTAAAGAAGGAATTCACGGCACAGATTGAAGCTCTAAAGGCTCAATTTTTTCCAAATTTATCTGAGAAAGCAGCATCATGTCATAGAATCCTTGATGAAGGTGTAAAACCAAATGTTGCGAAGGAATTATTGGTGGCTGAAGATGACAATGAATGTATTGCTTTTGACAAAGATCCATCTGACCCAAAGGTAAGAAGCATGTAGTATCAATATATGATAGTGTATACAACACATGCTTGCATAAATTATTTATTTTCTGCATTCCCTTATAAATGTAGGGTGCAAAAAAATGTGAGCTTGCTGTGGACACTATTGAGAACAAGGTTGCATTTGGCATGGTTTTGGAAGACTCGGATATAAACAAATCAATACATGGAGTTCCTATGCCAGCTGGATGTGTTTGTTTTTTGGTGGATGGCTGCATCCAAGAAGAAGCCTTGGTTCCCCTACCCGTACGTGGTGAAATAGAGACGGTCCGCCAAGCTGTTGGCTCACATTTAGCATGGCCTCGGGACATGGTAATCTTCCCGACTGTAATTAAAAAGGTATGTTGACTCCAATAATTTCTCGCATTATATTCAGAAAAGGGGTTTCCATATTTAATAAATGATTGATTAATTAATTTCATAAAAAGGTTAAGGAAATACCTTTATCAAAAGCAAAAAGTGAGTTGCGATGCATGCAAGAAGAATTTGACAGGGCAAAAACACATAAGAATGTGCCGAGTTGCTTCAGTTTGTTATATAAACATGCAAAAACTTTCATAAAAGCTACTGGGGCCTCTTTGCCGATTCCGTGCAATGCAGAGGTATTTTGGAGTAGAGAAAACAATATTTTTTTTGCATGAAAATATAATTGCCTTGTTAGAGTATGACATGATCGGACAAGCTACAATAGCGGCATACATGGCATAAGCATAGTTTTATTTTGATTCTTATTATTCTGCACAAATGCATACACTGATGAGCCCATTTTTTTAGCTACTTGCATATCGTGGTCACTGAGAATGATGATTTAGATCTATTTTCCTTCTGCGATCTTGGTGTTACATTTTCCCTCAACAAAGGTTTTGAATCTTACATTGTCAATCAGTTGAAAGAGGGGATTGTTGATCGTGTATTCTTCCTGCCACATAACGAGAAGTAAATTTTTACTTTGCTAATTACAAATAATTTTTAGGTAATTTTTTCCTGCACATTCTAACTTTATTATATTTGTTTTAAAAAACAGTCAACATTGGATTTTAGTCATAATATGGGAGGGTGACATCTATATCTGCAATCCTTTATCTCAGCCGCATCATTTTCCTAAGTTGGAAAAAGCACTGTCAAGGTAATATATACTTGAACATGTTTCCGTTTTGATATATTTGCTTCTAGATTATTTTTAGGTATTTTTTTGACATTGTGTCATTCTATATCACGTAGCGCAATAAAAACTTTTAATGCCGAAACTGGAAGGGGAAATAAGCCTGCAAAAATAAAGAATCTTGTTATAAGTTTTACATTTAGTCTGTTTCCCCAGATTGGCGAAGTCCCCCTTTATTTGCTTCTAACTTTGATTTTCTTATTTTGTAAAGGGATCGCCCAAACAGCCTGGTGGTCATGAATGCGGCTACGTCATCCTGCGCTATATGAAATAACTCATTTCAGACAGAGAAATGACATTTAGAACCCAGGTATATCTAATTCACGTGTTAACTATTAAAATAAACAGTTCTACATAATTCATGTGCTAATTCCTTGTCACGTTTATTAAAAATTAGTGGACGAGCAAAACCCGTTTATTTTATATGACGGACGAGCTTGACGAGGTGCGAATGGAGGGTGCAGAATATATCCAGGAGTTGATATGAAGTTTTTAATGACTTGATTTTTGCAAACTAGTAAGGGAACCATATGCTTTTGCAAACATTAGTGGTCTCTTATGTTGGTAAATTTTAGCTGTATATTAAGTTGTATAAATTTTATTGGAATATGGAGATGAATATGGATGGGTGGATCGGTTTTTGGTTGTAGATATGGATGTTCGTTGTTTGTTGGATGTCAGAATGGTTAGATGTTGGTTATCGGAGAATGTGGTTGGATTTTGGTTGTAGACATGCAAGTTGATTTAGTATATAATTTGGTTGTTTGTTGTATCTTCATTTGGTATTTTTTTTTTGCTTTTTCTGGGTTTATGCACAAATGCACAGGCTTATTTTTAAAAAAATCAGAACTCAAACATCGGTTCTTATTATAAAACTGATGTGAATCACCTAAAAACACATCACCTACTCAAACTAAAAACGATGTCTAAACCAACAAATCAAATCGAATTATTGGAAAGAAAACGATGCCTACAATGTTAAAACACATCTTTTTGTGCAAGTATATAAAAGTAAAATGAAAGAAAACTGATGTTAAAGTAGAAGTTTCACATCGCTTCCTCAAACACAACTGATGTTATAATACATGTCTAACATCGGTTTAACAAATGAACCGATGTAAAATACGGACTAAGACATCGGTTTGTTTAAGAATCTGATGTCTATCAATTAAAAGTGCTTCCCTGTTATATGTTTAAAGTTCTTTTTAACCTCCTGAATACCATTTTTGACAATCTAGTTTTAACATTTTATTCAAAAAAGGGCTAATTATAAATCAGTTTGCTAAAAAACCGATGTCTGTGTACATCTTTAACATTGGCTAAAAACCGATGTTAAAGACCCCTACTTTTCTCTACACATGCGAAGACATCGGTTTTAAAAAAAAGACATCGGTTTATAACCGATGTTCAAGGGCATTTTTCTAGTAGTGCCTCTATATAAAGGGCTCTACCCCTCAATCTAGAACTATATTTTTGACTTGATTCTCTACCACACAGAGATATGTAGGCATCTTGCAAGGACCGATAGTCCCGAACGCAAGAGCAACCATTAAAGCTCGAAGCTCACAAACCCTATCATTAATTACTAATATAATCTAGTTTTTATTCCACAACAATGCGGTCCAACGGGATTACGATCACTATATTTGCATCAAACCTCTCTTGAGGAGCCTATTTTTCAAACATAAGTTTAAGGTGCTCAATCATGACATGAGCATCCCTATGTACGTGTTTTTTTTAAGCTCATGACTCATAGTCACTAGCATCAGACATGTGACATCCGTGTCATCATCTATATGCTTCTGATAAGCAGCTTGTTGAACGCGTGTTGCACCTTTAGAAAGAGGTTCACGGTGAAGAACATCAATGACATGAAGCTTTCGCTCCTTCCTGAGGACTATCCTCAAGTTTCTTTGCCAATCAAGGAAGTTTGTTCCCGTCAGCTTGTCCTTCTCAAGGATTGATCGCACAGAGAAGTTGTTTGGGTTATTTTCCATTTGTTATCTATAATATTAAAATGCATAAAATGAATTAGTCTAAAGATGGTCATTAGATTATGTTTAAGTGAATATTTATATATATTAACAATATATATCTCCTGCTATTTTTATTAAATCAATAGCCCTAACTATTAATTCAGAAATAATATCTTCTATATCCTTTCTAGTGAGCAAAGATCCAAATTTCACGTCTTAGTTTAGTTTTGGCTTTACTCCTAAACATGCTTCAATAAGGTAGACAACATTTGTCAATTATATTTACTATATAACTCTTAGATAGTTTGGTGGAACAACATTTATTCATATTTATCTAATAAATCTCGCCAAACTCTATGCCTCTAAGTTCATAATCCTATTGTGGTAACCTAATTAAGTCGGACCCAATAGTTAAAAAGTATTAATATACTTCAACGCATCTCTCCCGATCGATGGGAGTACTTCGCTTTGGCGAACCCACAACTTATCGATCTAGGGGTTAAAGCATTGAACAAATTGGAAGGCATCTAAACAACTTAATATAAACTTTAGGGTTTTGTTAATATTAAAACAATCATGATTCCCAATTTTTCCATGAATAAAATACTTCAAATCCATATTCATCACTGGTCTCATTTCCAGGTAGTGAGGGAGTCACAATGGTCTCGCCTAAAACCCACAACCTTACAAGTTCAATGAAGTTGCTTTTGACAAAATCGCTCTATGTCAAAAATAAAGAAAATTCACATTTTATTCAGTGTCTCATAAACACGAGAATCACATAATTGTTTGTTGAATTATAAAATCTTGAATAGCAACATATTGTATCTTATTTAGCAAGCATGACATGGGTGATGTATCTAATTATGCTATTCTAATTAACTATGCATCATCCTAACTACTCTACACATTCATTCATCACATAATTTATGTAAAGTGCATTAAAATAAACATGGCAGGTTGTGGAGCCATCCTATGTGATCTTCATCAAGCTCATAATAAAGATCATGGTCAATCTAAGGTGGTTAAATAAATAGATACAACTATCTATTACATCATATGTCTTCTTGCTTTATTTGCTTCCTTGTATAGCTTTATTAAATCACCTCCAATGGACTCCTTCTTCTAGTCTTCAAGTTTTCAAGTACATTATATAAATGAAAATATAAACTAATCTAATGAACTTATAAGGAGAACTCGAGTTACGTTTGAGATTTAACATTACAATAATCAAAACGATATGCAAGTCGTATTTAAAACCAAAACCACAATCATAAACCATTATTCTAAAGATCTATAGGCACCGTCCACCATGCTCAAATAACACTTAAGAACATGTTAAAACACCTCATTTTATCATAACATATCATAGCATTCATGATATAATCATAAAATCTGGATATGACAAAAATCAGAAAATTAAATAATTATCATAATATACTAAAACCCACTTTTAAAGGCCTAAATGACCTCAGATGCCCAAAAACATCTTTAGTCATGGAAAAGTGGGTGAGTTTGAATCATAGCATGATTACCTTTCCGAAAAGGCATTATGCGCCCCAATCCATGAGAATTCAATCTCCAAGCACGCAGTCCAATGCAAAACAAAAAACTGTTTTTCCGAAAACTTTAGAAAACTGTTTTCTGATTTTGGGAAAACTGATCTAATCATTTCCTCCTCCCCGTATCATGCATATGATACATTTAGATCGTTCACCCATTAACATATTATGTCCATACATAATCTGTTCATCAGTTTATACACATATAAACGTAACATCATGCATAATCATATAAAATGCATACATAATAGTCATGGAATATTATATACATGCTTAAATCATAAAATCAGTAAACACATATACGAACTAAAAAATTCGCAAGTGCCTCTAATGCCATTGTTAGGTTTCGGGGCGTTAAAGCATATCAGAAATAATATAAAACTGAATAAAACCGAAACCCACCGTAGGATCCATGCGAAAGATGATATTTAATCATGGATGAGATGTTTACCTTACGAAACTTTACGATTATGGTTGTCTAATTGAGGTCCTTACTTTAAACAATCACCACGTATCCCTCATGTGCGATCTACGCCGTAAATGTATCCACACAAAACCGGTACGGAGGAAGCGTGTACTAGCACCGGAAATGAAACCCGTTCTTCGCTCTCTCTCTCTCTCTCTCTCTCTCTCTCTCTCTCTCTCTCTCTCTCTCTCTTTTCTTCTAGGGTTTTATGTTTTATCTTATAAAAATGTAGCCTACTTAATCATCCAAGAAAAGCTTATGTATGAGAGAGGTAAAAATTAATTCTAACTCTAATCTAATTTAGAGTTATTAAAAATCTGAAATTCTTAGTTGTTACCTAATTAAGTCTTACTTAATCATCAAGCAACTAGATTTCAATTTTAACAACTATAAATTCGAATTTCATTTATTCTATTAATTAAGTCAAACCTAATTAATAATGAATAATTTTAAATTTTCTATTTAATTCAAATCTGAATTTGAATTGAATATTCCTCCAAGCTTTCTTTTTGCGATCCTATAGGTTATTATTACGTTGAAAATAATTTAAATATGTCATATTAAAATTACAAATAAATAGCGGTATGTAGTAATATTTCATTGCTATTTAACTAATAAAATTTAAATCGGTGATCGATTAAACCTTTCATAAATAATGTACAATGTAATATAATCCATTTAACCACTTATTATCTATTAAATTCGAGGCATGTTATGTGTCATCCTTTTCATGGTTTAATCCAGTTTTCCTTGATAAATGACTAGACTATCATTTCAAATCACATAAGAGGCCAATAATATGACTCCAAAACTATGAGGGTTAAATCTTTTCTAGATTATTCATATTTTTTATACGATTTATATTATACCCGAAGTCCATTTTTATCATTACCTGTTAGGTCACACACACTGTAGAGGGGGGTGAATACAGTGTATAGCACAATCAAATCGAATTCTAATAACACAAGTAACAGAAAACAAACTTTATTTAAAACAATAAACTCTGTTACAGTATGGAATTGTCCTCTCTCATTGATGAACAAATATCACGAGAGCTGTTAGGGTTACAATGAATAATCTTCTCGATAATGATAACACTTATAGTGTAAACCCTATGTCTGTGTTTATATACTACACAGTTACAAGATAATCGCTAATTGACATGGAATATAATTCTGCTTCCTAAAATATATCAATCAGATATCTTTTCTTCCAAGTATTCTATTCTTCATAGAATTCCTTCTTCATGCATATCTCTTCTTACGTTTGTCTTGATCTTCTTTTCCTTTCAATCAGCCGCCTTCCTTATCTGAACATTTCCTTTAAGTCCTGATATTATCTTCTGATAAATATCTCCTAAACCTTAAATACTGATGACTTAAGTTCTGACTTCAGTATAAGTGCTGATTTCAATTAAGTACTGATTTGTCCTGTTTAAGTAAGATCTGTAAACTAAACATAAATCATATTAGACATGACATTATCAAATATATCTAACAATCTCCCCCAACTTGTAAATTAGCATAATATACAAGTTTAACAGATATTTGATGATGTCAAAAACATTAAGTACAAATGCATGAGAATTTGACTAGATAACTACAACTTACAGTACTTAAAGCTTTACCAACTTTAACTTCTGATAACAACTTTTGTTTGTATTCATATCAGAATTTGAGCAGTTGTAGATCTTGACTTGGCTTCACTTTCTGATCTCTCTGATGTAAGGAGTTGTTCTAAGATAGTTCTTTAATAAACATCTCTCAGCATATCTGAGTTCATCAATCATCCTCCTTTTAGCATCTTTAAGTTCTGCAGAATTTTCACCAGTTTAAAAGATTGCAGCCCTGAGATCATTAATTTTAGCTTTCTTTATGTCCTGATCCAGTCTGATCAAATACGCCTTGTCAGACTCAAGATTGAATTCCACAGCCTTGTAACCCAGAAAGGTAGTTATAATCTTAGCAGAGTTAGGCTTTATCTCAACAATATCACCCTTGTGATCTCTGTACTTTGGAAGATATGTGATGTCAGACTTTACAGAATAAAGCCTTTTCTGTCTTTGAATTTGACTCTTCACATAGTTTGCAGCATATTCTGTTATTTTGTCATTCACTTGAAGTAAGAGTAATACATGTTCCAATTCTTTAAAATACTTCAGTGGAATGGCATTTTCCATTATATGATAAACCCTACCATCTGTCATGAAGTACAACAAAATGTGTTCTTTCAAGTAGGTATGGTAAACCATCTGTACAGATTCTAGTTGATTCAATCTTTCAGGAGTTGCTCCAATACCTGGTTCACTTAAGGAAGTTGGATCATTGGTTGTGTTCTGTATTCTTCTTTCATCAACACTACCCAATCCATATTTATCTCTTGCTTCCTTTCCAGTAACCACTCTTGCTTCAAAATCACTTACATCAGTCTTCAAAGGTTGAGTCTGTTTGGCTTTGGTGAATCCTGGTAGGAGTATATTTGAAGGTATAACATGAGTAATGTCAGAGGTTTCCTTTGATTTATCTTCTGATATGAAATTAACTTGAGCTATGTTAGAGGTTACTTGCTTCTTTGAGATATCAGAACTAACTATATCTTGACTCTGAACAACTTGAGCCATGTCAGAGGTTGTCTTAGAAATTTTTCTTGAAGTCAAAGCAAGATTAGCATCTTCAACAGTAATTTCTTCATCCACAGGAAGGCACATAAACCTTGATAGGTTCACCAACTTTCTCTTTCCCCTTGGACCTTAGATCTATCTGCAATTATGATTTAGCCTTGGCTGCTTCATGATTTGTTCTTTCCTTTATCACAATGCCTTTGACCTTTGGAAGTTTCTTTTTACCAACAGAAACTTCAGATTTAGATTTGACTTTTTATGACTTAAGTCTAGCTTCTTCTTCCATCAGACTTTCAAAGTCCATTCCTGGATTTTCTTTTAGAAATAACTGTCTTGATATTTCTTCATCAAGATCCAAAAGTTCATCAGAACTTATCCTTTTACCAGTAGAAGAAGTAATCCTTTTTCCAGCATCAGAACTTGTCCCGTGACTTGTAATTTCAGCTCTTCTTGATGAGAAACTTCTACCTTGACCATGACCTATACCCATTCCAGAGTTTCCATGGTCATCTTTTTCATCATCCTTCCCTTTCAGTGTCTGATCAGTTTTGCATTTGGACTTAATTACTTTCTCCCCCTTTTTGGCATCAGCAGGTAAGAGAAGAGAGACAAGAAATCCCACTGAGGCTTGGATTTCATCAAGTTGAGATTGCTGAGAAGCTTGATTTTTAAAAATATCATCAATTTGAGATTGTTGCTTCTCTTGGGTCTTCTCAATGTAAGCAACTCTTTCAAAGGTAGGTTGGAAGAATTTTTTCTTATCAATTTTCTGAGTCATTTCTTGCTTGAGCAATTCTTCCTGATTTTTATGTAACTCTGCATGAGTTGTTTAATGAAGACCATGAAGATGTCTAGTACTCAATGCAGTGACTCGAAGCTGTGTTTTGAAATCATCATTAATTAACATTTCATCAGCTTTTGCCAAGTGCTCAGCAAGAATCTTTTCAGATGGAACAAAGGTAACTGAGTTCCATTCCTTAGTCCACTCCTGTCCTCTAGGAGTTTCACTCCAAGGTACTGGTGCTGCTCTTGTAACAAACTTCTTAACTAGTTCAGATTTATGAACAATTTGTTGAGGTGCATGTCCTGAAGGACCAGCTTCATCAGCATCTGCATTAATAGCAACATCACCAGTAGTATCAGCATTTGCAGCATCAAAACTAACAGAATCATCATCTTCTGATAAAACTGCAGTATGAGAAGCAATTGAGGCTTCAGCATCATCCTCTAAGTGATGATCTGTTTCTAAGTTCTGATCAATAGCCATATCCTGATGCTCACCTATATTCTGATCATCAACATCTAGATGCAGAGAAGGTGTTGTAGACAATTCTGGAGTTTTGATTAGCATCAGTAAAAGGTGTTGTTGATGGATTATTTGTTGTTGGAGCTTCTAAGTAGAGAACCTCAGGCACAACCAGGTTGTGAATATCAATTTCAGCACTTGTGCCTGGGTCTACAAGAGATACAGTTTCATGTACAGGAGACACATATGGTGTGTTTGCCTTGTCTGTAGCATCTTCCTGAGTTGGGGACAATGGAGAGGGAGATGCAGTAGCTTCAACAAATTCTGGTTCTTTTGAGATCAGAGATTCCTGATCTCCTTCCTTGGCTGCTGCTTCCTCATCATCTGAAGCTGGCATTTTAGCTCTCTGTTTCTTGTATCTCTTTGAAGGTGGGGATTCCTTGGGAGGTTCAGTAGAAGTCATTCTTCTAAGCCTTTTGAGAAGCTTAGATCCCCAAATCCAGAATCCTTCTGAGAAGGGACCTTCTCAGCTTCTTTAACAACAGGTTCTGATGTAGAAACATGTTCCTCACTATCAGACTCATCTCTCAGAACAATCCTCCTTCTCTTCTGTGGTATCTGAGGGACAGTCTTTGTCCTCTTGGGCTTGGAAGGTGAATGCTTCACAGTAGGTGCTGAGGATGAAGGTTGAGTTATCTGTGAAGGTTTGAGATGTGTTCTGATAGAGGATTGAGGTATAGATGTATGAGTGGTATGTTCTGATGGTTGTTGTGGTGTTTGGGATGTGGTGGTAGGTTGTAAATCAGGATAAACAGATCTATAGGTTTGAGGATCAGCATTTACCAGGATCTGTTTTACAGACTGAGGAATCTGTAAAGGTCTAACCACCGTTTTCTTAAGGTCGTCATTTACGAAGTCATTAAAAGCCCGTTTTGCAAGTTTAAAGGGTGGAAATAAGTCAGTGGTAGGTTGGGGTTTATCAGCACAACATATATTATATATAAGCTGACAGAATCTAGCAAAGTAGACAACATTTCTATCCTCTGTCATTCTATCCCCTATAAGACCTAGCACAACACTTGCAAAATCAAAATGAGTTTGGTTAATAATAGCATACCCGATGTGCTGACTCATTATTGGAATGGAATCAAAGTTGGAACACTTATTCCCGAAGGCTTTAGTGATGCAGTCGAAGAAAAAGCTCTATTCCTTTCTGATATGAGCTCGTTTCAACTGTCCAAGCTTAGCCAAACTCTTCACATACCCCAAATTGGCCATGAGCTGCTGTAGAACTGGTTCCTCCGGTGTTGAGAAAATGCAGCCTTCTGGTAAATGTAGAGCTTGACAAACTGTTCCAGGAGTTACCATATATTCAACATCATTGACTTTAAAAACAATGTTGGGAGTACCAGTAGCACCACCATTATCAAAATGCATAGTCCGCCAAAATGTCATAATTTTTGGCTTGAAAAGACTGGTGGCTGGGTCAATGCATACCCAATTTCACTGTGTGCAAGAAGATCTTGCACAAAGTGCAACTCAGACGAAGCTTCATCATGATTTAAGATGGCAGCATAATTGTTGGGAACGAACTTGGCTCCATCGATGATCAAATCCTTAGGTGCCATGAGAAAAATTGAAAATTAAGGTTGCCTGTAAGGTGTTTGATAAAATGTCTGTATGAAAAACAATCGTCAGGAAATGAGAGAGAGTAAAAGCAAAGAAAGAGAGATAAAGTGTAAAAGTAAATAAAAGATTGTATAATCTTCTCTCTCTCTTACTTATACTTGGTTAAAAAAATAACCGTTTGACACCTGTCAGACATGCAGTAATAATGAATAGTTAATGGGCACGGGAAAACAGTAATCATTACTTATCACATACAGTTTTTCAAGGAAAAACCGTTCCACTTACCAAGTAATCCCATTAATTGAGGTAAGTCAGTTTTAATTCAAAATTTTAAACTGTTCCCACTTATTTAATCAATTTCACTGTAAAACCAATATTCTGTAAAAATATTCAAGTGTGAGAATGACCCAAAAAAATAAATCAAGTAAACAAGTACTGATATTTTAAAACCAGAACTTAATTTATATCAGTAATTAAAATGGTCATCAAAATATGGATATATCAGGATTTAAAAATTCAGCAGAATTTAAAACATCTCAGAGACAAAATCTTGCAAAAAATATAAAATTCCATTAATATATTAAAAGAATACATTCATGAAATTGAAATTTATATCAGAACATCACAAGACTGTCCTAAGCTACAAACTCCAACATCAACAGCTTTTGTCCTTGGCTAAGAAGCCGGACAAAGCTGACGATGAAGAAAAACAGGAAGAAGAAAACAAATTATTTCTTCTTCTGACTCTCTACAAAAAGAATAGCGAGTCGAATGATTCGCTCTTGTTGGTGGAGAGCTTCCATCCTTTCTTCTTCCAATCGCTCCAGATGGCGATGCTAGTCCATGTAAAAGAACAGGAGGTGTGTTGGAACCTCCTGGGGAACCGAGTCCCAAATCTCATCAGGAATGACAGTTACGTGCCATTCTTGCTGCCAGTCCTCACAGCTCAACTCCATGTTGAAGGTCTCATAGTTTAAAAACATATTGTAGTTGACCATGATTGTGTTGGTATTAAAGAAAAGAGAGTGAGTATGTGAGAAAAGAAATGATGTGTAGGCTGATATGAGGTGTTGGTTTATATAGGCAATAGAATGCCAGGAGACGCAAGGAAATTTAATCCTGACAGGTAGAAATAATTCTACCTCGTCTCCCTAGACTGGGAAGAAGAAAAACAGTCATTGGAAGTGTAAAACAGGGTTTAATGCGCACAAGAAACAAGTAAATATTACTGTGCATGTACGTGTTCCACTAACCTTAATTGAATTAACTGTTAATATCTCACCCGTACATATTCTGATTTAAAATAAGACTGTTTCAGATTTTAACCACAAATAAGTCACGTGGAGGATCAGAATTTAATATCAGCACTTAGACTTATATCAGAACTTAACAATCATCAGAACATGATTTCTTAACTCGAAAAATGAATGCCTAACTCTGTGATTCTTCACACAAATTCTGATTTCGGTTCTTCAGAACTTATTTATCAGAACTTCCATCAGAACTTGTCCTCAGAATTTATGCAATCTGACACATAAACTGTTCATCTAAAACAACATTGAACGCCACAGTAATTTTCATCATTCATATGGAGTGTAAGTGTGTGCATTAAGCAAATATCATACAAAGAGTAAAGTCTGATTCACTTTAGTACATCTTAGAAATAAGGCATAACTAAGAACTTTACTAAAAATCTGTCATTATTCTGAAGTTTACTTTTGAATGAGTTCATGCACGAGTCCACCTCAACTGTTCTGTGCTTATTTTATGCATCTTTTGAAATTCCATTTTATAGTGGCTTCTCAGTGTAAGTGAGTCACGACTGCTTATCAGAATTTATGCTATTATCAGAGTATTTCTCCAGTAATCATAGAGGGTGAAAAGTCACCAAGAAAAATAATTATTTGCTTTTCTGATGCATATTACTTAATACCAGCAATGCACTTGGGTCATCCCTTCCACATTTTTTACTCTAGATCTCAAAGGAGTACCTGATTTTTATTCCCTTTTCTTGTACTTTTTCTTTTGATGAGTGAGGTTTATCAGCACTTAGTACATCCATCAGATTTACTAACATCAGAACTTAACAGATGAGAAGCATTATTCTAGTTTTTGACTTAGTAATAAGATAAACAAAGTAAACGTGACTAAGCTCAATATCAGAATTTGCTTGTGTCAATAGATTTCCACATAAATAATTACTTCTAACATGGGATCTCTAGTATGTTAAAGACTACTAGGTCAACATCTAGCATAATTATCCTCATAGGATTGAATAGTCACATAAACAGTCATATCACTATCAGAGTTTAAAAATTCACATCAAACAACAATCAGTACTTAAGCAATTTTCAATTAAGCACAGAATACACAAAGAGAGTAATTTCTATAAATACTGATCATAAAGTCTAATGCATCAGAACAAAAGCTAAGCAGATTTAGAGAAAGAACCTGAAACCATTCCAAGTTCATTTACCAATCTTGTAAAAGTAGCTTCATACAGTAGTTTTGTGAAGATATCTGCTAGTTGTTGATCAGTTGGAACAAAGTGCAATTCCACTGTACCTTCATCCACATGTTCCCTTATGAAGTGGTACCTAATGCTGATGTGCTTTATCATTGAGTGTTGAACTGGATTACCTATCATAGCAATAGCACATTGATTATCACAGTAAATAGGGATTTTAAAATATGTTAACCCATAATCCAGTAACTGATTCTTCATCCAAAGAATCTGTGCACAACAGCTTCCTGCAGCAATGTACTCTGCTTCTGCAGTTGATGTGGAAATTGACTTTTGTTTTTTGTTAAACCAAGAAACCAATTTGCCTCCAAGAAATTGGCAGCTTCCACTTGTGTTTTTCCTGTCAATTTTGCAACCTGCAAAATCTGCATCTGAGTAACCTATTAGTTTAAAATCTGATTCTCTGGAATACCACAATCCTAGATCAGCTGTTCCCTTAAGATACTTGAAAATTCTTTTCACAGTTGTTAAGTGCGGTTCTCTTGGTTCTGCTTGAAATCTTGCACAAAGACATGTAGCATACATGATATCAGGTCTACTAGCAGTTAGATAGATTAGAGAGCCAATCATACCTCTGTAATCAGTAATATCTACTGATTTACCAGTATCCTTATCCAGTTTTGTTGCAGTGGCCATGGGAGTGGATGCACTTGAACAATCTTGCATTCCAAATTTCTTCAGCAAATTTCTGGTGTACTTGGTTTGACAAATAAAAGTGCCTTCTTCATTCTGCTTGACTTGAAGGCCCAGAAAGTAGCTCAGTTCCCCCATCATACTCATTTGATATCTTGACTGCATCAGTTTGGCAAACTTCTTGCAAAGTCGGTCATTTGTAGAACCAAAGATGATATCATCAACATATATCTGAACCAGAAGTAAGTCCTTTCCATGGTTGAGGTAGAACAGTGTTTTGTCTATAGTTCCTCTGTTAAATCCACTTTCCAGAAGAAACTGAGCTAAAGTCTCATACCATGCTCTTGGAGCTTGCTTAAGGCCATAAAGTGGTTTATCAAGCCTGTAGACATGATTAGGATATATGGGATCTACAAAGCCTGGAGGTTGTACAACATATACTTCCTCCTCAGATTCTCCATTGAGAAAAGCACTTTTCACATCCATTTGAAAGACAGTAAAATTTTTGTGAGCAGCATAAGCCAAAATTATCCTTATGGCTTCCAATCTAGCAACTGGTGCAAATGTTTCATCATAATCAATTCCCTCCTGTTGAGAATATCCTTTTACAACCAACCTTGCCTTATTCCTTGTAATTATGCCATCACTACCAGTTTTGTGTCTGAATACCCACTTTGTACCAACAACATATCTGTTCTTTGGTCTTGGCACTAGGGTCTAGACTTTGTTTCTTTCAAATTCATTTAACTCTTCCTGCATTGCTTGCACCCAATCAGCATCTTGAAGAGCTTCTTCCACTTTCTTTGGTTCAGTCTGAGAAAGAAAAGAATTGTAAAGACATTCACTTGAAGTAGTTGTTCTAGTTCTGACACCTGCAACAGGATTTCCAATAATTAAGTCAGGTGTATGTGATTTAGTCCACTTCCTTACAGATGGAAGGTTTTCTCTAGAACTTGATGCTCCCCCATGATCCATGTTATCTTTATCAACATTTTCTGATGCTCCCCCTGAAACTATGCTCTCTGAGTTGGATCCTTCAGAATTTAAGTTTTCTGAACTATCAGAACTTGGCTTATCAGAACTTGACGAATCAGAACTTGAAGAGCCGGTTGTATGTTCTGATGCTTCTTGAGAGGTGGTTGTATCTATGCTCCCCCTGCATAGGTGCATCTTCCTTTGGCGTAGTCACCACAGTTTCAATAACATCAGAGTTTAATCCATCAGAGTTTGCAGTATCAGGATTTAGACTGTCAGGATTTTCAGTATCAGAATTTAAGTCTTCATTTTCAAATCTCAGCTGATCATGATCATTGAAATATTCAAGTCCAGTAATCTTCTTATCATCAAAAGAGACATTGATAGATTCCATGACCACTCTTGTTCTCAAGTTATAGACTCTGAAGGCTTTTGTGGAAAGTGGATATCCAACAAAGATTCCTTCATCAACTTTTAGATCAAATTTTGATAGCTGTTCAGGGTGAGTCTTAAGAACAAAACATTTGCATCCAAATACATGAAAATACTTCAGATTTGGCTTCTTTTTCTTCACCATCTCATATGGTGTCTTTCCTTGCTTGTTAATGAGTGTTGCATTCTGAGTAAAACAAGCAGTCTGCACAGCTTCAACCTAGAAATAGGTTGGAAGCTTTGCTTCATCAAGCATTGTACGTGCAGCTTCAATGAGAGTTATATTCTTTCTTTCACCAACTCCATTTTGCTGTGGAGTTCCAGGAGCAGAAAATTCCTGCTTGATTCCATGGTTTTTGCAGAAATCTTCCATTATCAAATTCTTGAACTCAGTACCATTATCACTTCTTATTATCTTCACATAATCTTTGATCAATTTATCCAGTTTCCTGACATGATCAATCAAGATAGATGCAGTTTCACCTTTTGTGTGCAAGAAATACACCCATGTGTATCTGGTGAACTCATCCACTATGACCATATCATATTTCTTTTTTGCAATAGACATGACATTTACTGAACCAAATAGATCAACATGTAGTAGGTGATAAGGCTCAAGAATTGATAATTCAGTCTTGCTCTTGAATGAGGATTTCCTTTGTTTAGCCTTCTGACAAGATTCACCAAGGCCATCAGGAGCAAATACTGACTTTGAGAGTCCTCTCACAAGATCTTTCTTGACTAGTTCATTTCTATTGTTGAAATTTAAATGAGAGAGTTTCTTGTGCCATTTCCTGCTTTCTTCAATTGATGCTCTACTCATCAGACATATTGCAGAACCATCAGTACTTGTTGAAAGCTTGGCTTCATAGATGTTACCATGCCTGTATCCTTTCAGAATAGCTTTGCCTGTAGATTTACTAATAACTTCACAGTGTTCTTCAAAGAAATCCATGTGATAACCTCTGTCACAAATTTGACTAACACTCAGCAGATTGTGTTTAAGTCCTGAGACCAGAGCTACTTCTTTAATGATGACATTCCCAAGATTGATATTGCCATATCCCAACGTTTTCCCAATGTTGCCATCTCCATAAGAAACACTTGGGCCAACCTTCTCCACAAAGTCTGATAGCAGGGCTTTATTTCCAGTCATATGTCCTGAACATCCACTGTCCAGAACTAAGATATTTTTCCTGTTGCCCTGCAATCACAAAGACCACTAATGATTAGTTTTAAGGACCCAGACTTGCTTGGATCCTTTGGCCTTATAAAGTTTGTTAACATTTGCAGCGGATTTAGCATCAGAGTTTATGTTAACATTTTTCTTATCAAAATTTACACTATCAGACTTTGAATCAGAACTTACACTAGAAGGAACAATGGTAACTTTCTTTAAAGAAGGTTTTATTTGATAATAATCATAGTACAAACTATGATATTCCTTAAAAGTATAAATGGAATGCCATAAACTACCACAATGAAAACAAGGATTTTGTGGCTTATATCTAACAGACTGACTCTTAACTCCTGACTTTGAAGGTAAGGAGTTTATGTTCTTATTCTTCCTGCAAAAAGAAGACAGATGGTTAGAACTTCCACAGTTATGACATGTTTTTCTAGGAGCATCAGGAACAGGCTTATAATCATTGCTTTTATTCACACCTTCCTTTCCATTCCTATTTTTCCTAGGTGATTTTATCTTGTTTGCATTCTTAACATCTTTCAGCTTATGCTTAAGCTGCTTCTTTGTCATTAAGCCTACGTTTACTTCAGTTGTCTTTTCATGTTTTAGTTTTTCAGAAGTTAATTCCTTTTTAACTTCTGATTTCACATTATCAGACTTTACAACTACAAACTTAACAGGCTTTAACTTAGATTTTTGATTAACAACTATAGGCTTAATTTCTACAGTTCCTTTATCATTCTTATCATCTCCATAACCTAAGCCCTCTTTCCAGTTTTCACTACTCAACAAATTCTGAGTTGTTCTGCCAGAGTTAGTCCAAGTCCTGATAATCTCTCTTTCCTTTTCTAACTCAGCTTTTAGAGATTCATTCATTTTAAGCACTTCATCCCTAACATAGAAAGCATCATCTCTATCTTTCTGAGTTTAATAAAACATGACTAACTCTTTTTCTAAATAATCATTCCTCTTTTTACAAGCAAGATTTTCAGAAGTTAATCTTTCACATGCTAAAGTTTGATCTCTATAGCTAATGAACATGGTTTTAAGATATCTTCTCAACTCATTAATATCATCAGTATGAAAGGCATAAGTAGTTTGCGGTACCTTTAACTCAACAGCTTCAGAACTGCTTTCAGCACTTGCCATATCAGCATTTGCCATCAAGGCATAATTCTCCTCACTTTCAGAATCTGAGGTGTCTGTCCAGCTTTTGTTCTTTGTGACAAGAGCCTTGCCTTTATCACTCTTCACTTTCTTGCAATCAGGAGATATGTGGCCTTTCTCACCATAGTTGTAGCATTTGACATTTGTATAATCTCCTCTGTCAGACTTTCCTCCTTTGCCCTCAAATTTTATGAAATTCTTCTTATCAGAACTTGCACCTTTCCTGGAAAACTTCTTTCCCTTCCTGAACTTCCTGTATGCAATCTTTGTGATTCCTTTCACCATAAGGGCACACAGCTTCATCATCTCTTCATCAGCATCCGTCTCAGGCAAGCTTTCAGATTCTGAGTCATCATCACTATCAGAACTTGATGACTCAGTATCAGACTTTGTGAAGAGAGCTTTACCCTTGCCTTTCCTTGAGGTAGCTGCCTTGGGGGATTCTTCTTCAGCCTTAAGAGCAACTGTCCTTGACTTTCCTCCTTTCCTCTTGCTTCTTTGTTCCATCTCAAGTTCACGAGTCTTGAACATCCCATAAATTTCATCAAGAGTCCTTTCATCAAGATTATAGTTGTCTCTTATTGTTGTTGCCTTCAAATCCCAGCTTTCAAGAAGAGCCAACAGGAATTTAAGGTTTGAATCTTCAGGATCATACTCCTTATCAACCAGTGACAAATCATTCAAGAGTTTGACAAATCTATCATATAAAACAGTCAATGACTCATTAGCCTTTGAGTCAAAGTGTTCATAGTCATGAGTGACTATTGTCTTGCTGTTCTTCTTAATCGTATCATTTCCCTGACATCTTGTTTCCAAGGCACCCCATATCTCCTTTTCAGTCTTGCAGTTTATTACCCTGTTTGACATTACATTATTAATGGCACTATGCAGTAAGTGTCGTACCTTAGCATCCTTAGCAATTGATGTGATATCTTCAACAGTGTAGTCACTCTTCTCCTTTGGTACTGACTTGGCTGCTTCACCTGCAACTGCAACAGCGAGCTTTGTTGGTTTGTGAGGCCCTTCCTTGATTCTTTCAAGATATTCCGGATCTGTAGCTTCCAGAAACATAGTCATCCTCACCTTCCATATGGGATATTCATATGGTCTCAATATGGGAACTCTAATAGCCTCATATCGGCTCTGGATTTGTGTCTTTGGAGGTTCTTCAGTTTTGGTGGGCTTAGTTGGAGTTTCTACTTCAGACGTGATTGTTTTTGGATATTAACCTATTTGTGTGTTAACAGATAGGCTCTGATACCACTTTTTAGGTCACACAAACTGTAGAGGGGGGGGTGAATACAGTGTATAGCACAATCAAATCGAATTCTAATAACACAAGTAACAGAAAACAAACTTTATTTAAAACAATAAACTCTATTACAGTATGGAATTGTCCTTTCTCAGTGATGAACAAATATCACGAGAGCTGCTAGGGTTACAATGAATAATCTTCTCGATAATGATAACACTTATAGTGTAAACCCTATGTCTGTGTTTATATACTACACAGTTACAAGATAATCGCTAATTGACATGGAATATAATTCTGCTTCCTAAAATATATCAATCAGATATCTTTTCTTCCAAGTATTCTATTCTTAATAGAATTCCTTCTTCATGCATATCTCTTCTTACATTTGTCTAGATCTTCTTTTCCTTTCAATCAGCCGCCTTCCTTATCTGAATGTTTCCTTTAAGTCCTGATATTATCTTCTGATAAATATCTCCTGAACCTTAAGTACTGATGACTTAAGTTCTGACTTCAGTATAAGTGGTGATTTCAGTTAAGTACTGACTTGTCCTGTTTAAGTAAGATCTTTAAACTAAACATAAATCATATTAGACATGACATTATCAAATATATCTAACATTACCCAGTTCAAGGAAACTTTTGATGTAATCAAAGTATATTAATCATCGTATAAAAATATAATAATTTCAAGTCTAAGGACCATTACATCATTATCACTATGAGAATTACTTATGACACAACAGACATTTAGAAGCACACACCGGGTCTATCTAGCACCATGTATATTTATATATGCGTGTGTTTTCGAATTTAGTATCACTATACCTATGATAAAAGAGATGTGATCATCAGTCAGCAAACATACTAGTCTTCCTGCATTATTATTATTGTTAGTGTTGGTGCCCTAGATAACACTTTGATGTTTTAGTTTAAGACATTTGGATTATTGATATTTATGTTCTATCGATTATTTTTTTTATAATTTATTAATTCTTAATTTATTGCGATATAAATGTTCGATTAATAAATGTCCTTGGAATATGATACAAATTCTATACCTCTAAGTATGTGAATTAGAAATGGGATTATGAGAATAGTATCAATATTCCTAAAGGTCCCTAGTCAAGTATTATTATTAAGGGACAATAATAATGCATTAAGATTGTGTGTTTGTTGGCTGATGATCACATCTCATTGATCATAGGTATAGTGATACTAAAGTCAAAAACACAGGTAGATGTATATGTACATGGTGCTGGACTGACCCAATGTGAAATTCTACATGTAGGTTGTGTCATAATTAATTGTCTCTGTGATAATGATGTAATGGTCCTTAGTCTTGAAATCATTATATTTTTATACGAGAATTAATGTACTTTGATTACATTAAAAGTTACCTTTGACCGGGTAATGATAAAAGTGTATTTCGGGTATATTATGAATCATATGAGAAATATGAATGATCTAGAAAGGATTTAACCCTCCTAATTTTAGGAATGATATTATTGGCCTCTTGTGTGAGCTAGACTATGAAATGCGTGGCCATGCTCAAATGTTGATTTGATATGATAATCTACTCATTGATCAAGGAAACCTGGATTAAACATTGATGACGATGACACGTTACATGCCTCTAGTTTAATATATAATATGTGGTTAAAGGGATTATATTACATTGTACATTATTCAAGAAAGGTTAAAGCGATCACCGATTGAATTATTATTACTTGGGTAGAAATGATGTATTACTAGATGACGCTCATTGTTTACGATTTTAAATTAGATTTAAAAATCATTGCCAACGTAGTAATAACCTATAGTGTCATACACAAAAAATTCTTGAAGGATTATTTAATTTAAATTGGATTTAAATTATATTAAAGTAATTCAAATTATTTATAATATTAATTAAGTATGACTTAGTTAATTAGATAAATAATTATTATTCGAATTTACTAATATTAATTATGAAATTCAGTTGTTAAATAATTAAGTGTGACTTATTTATTGTACAAATAGGAATTTTGAATTAATAATAATTCCTAATTAGTTAAGAGTTATAATTCATTTTTCTACTCTCTATACAATATCTCTTGTGGATGATTTTTAAAAAGAGGACTTTTACTAAAACCCTAACCACCAAGAGAGAAGATGGAGAGAGCAAGAAGAAACGAGTTTGGATACTGATAGAGCGCAGATCGCGAGAGCGGGATGCGTAGTGATTGAACAATCTTTGGATCTCCATTATTCAACCAAATTGTAAAGCTTCTTAAGGTAAAAAATCTGATCTATGAATTAAATATATATTTTTTGCATGGATCTTGCGGTGGGTTTCAAAAATTCTGGTATTTCATGTTTTTAATTAATGTTTTTGTTGCGTTTATGTGCTCGAAATCCTTCAATGGAATCAGATTTACTTGCGAAAAGTGTTTAATTCGTTTATGTGTTTACTGGTTTTATGATGATGACATGTATACAATATTCCATAACTGTTATGTATACGATTTTGTATGTTTTACATGTTGTTATATTTATATATGCGTATGTATGTATATGTTTTGAATATATGATATTCATGAGAGTTGTATAATCATGTGATGATTACATAATCTGTATATATACTGATATATACATGTTTTATGTTTGTTCTTATTATAAGAATCATATTTGATACAATTCTGAATCGGATGCAGCGGATTTGCTGAAATCTGGGTCTGGTGTCCAATTTTGGCAAATGAATACGCTATTTCATATGGAATCGAGCGTCTGTAAGGCGTTTGACGCCGTTTAGACCCTGTAATTTGCCATTTAATGTTATCAGATTTAATTTCAAATTTTCTCCATATTTGGTTTTTATGATTAGATCATGATGGGTATGATATGTTAAGATCAGATTATTGTGTTCCAACATGTTCTTATGTGTTAATTGAGCATGGTGGATGGTTATGGCCTATGACCTTAGGTTAATGGTTTTATTTTTTTTTTAAATACGGCTTGCATGTCGTTCGATCTTGTAATTATTAAATCTCGAATGTAACTCGAGCTCTTCTTGTAAGTGTTAGTCCCTAACAATGCAACAAGAATTACAGAAGGGGGGTTGAATGAAATTCTTGAACCTTTTTCACAAATATAAAATGTTCTAACTGAAGATATATATATATATATATATATATATATATATGACAGTATTTTGATTTGCAAAATGTGGAATATCAAATTAAATATGAATCAAATCACAAAGTAATAAAAACACAAGTCTTTAAAACTTTCTGGTGGATTAGAAAGTATCCACCAGATATATATATATATATATATATAAATATATATATATATATGTATATCGAGAGAACTCTGTGAAGCTTGAATAGCTCACAGCTGCTTACAAATTAGAACAACTAAACTGACAGAGAAATGCTAAAAATACAGCTTACAAATGTTTCTCTGAGAATTTTCTTGCTTAGTCTTCTCGTTGTTCTAATTGCTACTCTTGGTTTAAATGTCACCAAGATTACACGGTAATAAGACAAGATAATAAAACAAAACCTATCAAGTCTAATACTATGCTGCTTCATTACTCTATTCCAGCATCTTTGAATATCTTCATAATAGCATGGAAATGGCAATGCTTATTTGTTCTCAAAAACCCAGTTGAATAGACTCCCACATTCCTTTTACATACACTTAACGCATGTGAATGTGTTGTCACTGTCAACAGATGTTTGAATTGATTATCCGTCGGGTACATGATCATCCATCGGGTTCCCTTGTTGATCATCCGTTGGGTAGCTTTGTTGATCATCCGTCGAGTAGCTATTTGGCACTTGACTTCATTTCATTTATGCAGAATTACAAGACATCATTTATGTACAATTAATCAACCTATTCTGCATATCTAATTAAAGTCAACATGACTTATATACTACTACAGAATCCAAACAAAGTTGTTTGCAGAAATGTGCTACATGACTTATTGTTACATAAGCTACTCACTCGATGGATAATAAATCATCATCCGTCAGGACTATATTGAGTCATCCGTCGGGACTATATTCCTTATCCGTCGAGTGCTACATTTTTCACTAAGTTAAATCTACTAAGGTGTTTTGTTAATGAAATCATCAAGTTCACAACATATACACAACAATCTCCCCCAATTTATGTCTACTAGAATTTGAGCCATAAATTAAGAGAAACTTGATGATAACAAAACACCCTAAAAATACAAATTTAAATGGAAGTAGATAAAACTATAAAGTGCTTCAATTAACAGAATGTACAAAGATTTGCTCACAGTCATTTTCAAGATGCTCCTCTAGCCTGAGCATATTAATCTATTTCCTTAAAGATCTGGATCTCTTTCCAAGCTTTCTGTTGTTTTTTCTATCTGATTTTGGAGTTGTCTGTGGAATTCCAGTTCATCAGATTCTGAGAGATTTAGCATTTCTTGCATTTCCAAAATAGTCTCATTGCTAGAGATGCTCAATTGGTCTTCTAATCTGAAGAATCTTCTAACTCCTTTATCATTCATGAATTCCATCATCCAGTAGGGCCTTAGATGCACTCTACTCCCTGTGTAAGGAATAGTTAGAGTCTTTGTGAGTGCATCTTTGGCTCTAATACTCCTCAGTTCTTCAATCTTCTTTAGAACAAGTCTTCTAGCTGTCACATTGAATCCAAAGTTCTTCTTGAAGGATGAATAAACCTTTATCAGCACAAATTGGCTTTCTTGAAGGATCCTGTGAAGTGGCCACTGTATCTTTTTTCCTCCCTTGTACTTGAATACTAACCTTTCAGGCAGATTCCTGTAAGCATCAATCCCTCTAACTTCTTCTAGTTCATCTAGATAGAGGTTCAAATCTGAGAATTCCTTGATGTCACAGATGTACATTATGTCCCCCTTGTTGACTTTGGTTTGAGCTTTGGTTAGGGACTTGGATCTGAGAGTTGATGGCTTCACTTTCTTGACTGCTCTTGTCTTTGTCTTCTTTGGCTTCAAGAAGTGAGGTAGATTGAGTTCAGGTATTGGTAGACTATTCCATTCTATTGGCTCATCCTTTGGAATGATAGGTGCACCATGAAAATTCTTGGATGGATCTATCTTGAATTGTTCATATGCCACAGACGGCATGGATGTTTGAGTTGTTGCAGATGTAGACTCTTTGGGAAAGTACCCTTCCATCTCCTCATCACTGAAATCCAACTTTCTTTTTATTCTTTGCTTGTACCTTGGCTTCTTTGTCTGTGGAGGTTCATTTTTCATTACTTGATCTTGAGATTCAACTGTTTCAGATGGTTGTGCAGAAACTTGTTGTGTAGTTTTCACAGCTTGTAGCTTGGCCAAGATAGCAGCTTGCTACTTCCTTTGTTTGACCTTTTTAGCATCTAGAGCAGCTTGCTTCTTTTCTTGCTTCAATCTTGCCTTTTCTTCTCTCCTTGCTTCAGCAAATTGAGGGTGTTCAGCCACCACACAAATTTCTCTACCATACCTGAAAATTTAGCAATTCTTCTTTTCAATGTTGAATCAGCTGGATCCTTTTAGAATGCTATGGACCCAGCTAACAGCTTCTTTTCATCAGGCTTTGGTGTCTCATACACTGTGTCCAAGGGGTTCTTTAGTGAAGATTTTGGATAGTTCATGTAACTCCCCCAAATCCGGGGTCAGGAATCTGGGTCGTCACGCCATCCTTCACTTATGTGTAACCTGGTATTGATTCAATAATCCAACAGACCCCAATCTCATACTCACACACACAAGTTATAGCCTTAGAAACGACGTACAAAATAATATCTTCTTTTATTACACTCAAAGGTACTTTACAGGATCTCAAACAATTATTTATAACCTCTACATGAAGTTACAATAATTACAACTGATATCTTATATCTATCTAATACTCTAGCATACCTGAGACAAAGCTGCCAGGGATCCTCCCCACGACTGCAAGCGACTAAGTCCCACACCGACATACTGGTTATCTGTTGTGTTGTATCATTTAAAAGAAAGCAAAAGTGAGCTATAATTCCCAGCATAATAAGGTACAGTATGAAAATAACTGTATGATAAACTCACGTAAAACATCATATGTGATAATTACGTTTTATTCGAAAATAGTTTTCCTTGGTGATACACACCTTCTTATGAAAACAATCCTTTAGTGGATCTTATTATCCTGTGAATACCTTAATAGTAAACCCAACACCTAGGCTTGGGTTACGGTATTGCGTCACAATTCTAATTGGAAGAATAGGACATTCGTTGGAGCCACCGCATACGATGATCAGTCGTACTACGATAAAAGTAACCTTTTCTACTAGTAGAAGGATGACACCTTCACGTCTCGGTTATCACCCTTGCCGCATACGGGCTATGTGCCCTCATTTCGGGTATACACCCACTTCGCAGGTCCATATGTACATATTGTACCGTATCCTAACGTACCAGTAGTCTATCCAATACATGAAGTACTTGGATTCTACCCCTCCCTTGTCCTTTAGGAAATCCTATCATATCTTGAGAACTCGAACAACATCGAAGTTCCTCCAAGCGTTTTGCTTGTTGATAGGCATAACTTTACTTTATATATATATATATATGTACTTCCGAAAGTTTCGGAGGAAGTGCTAAGGATGTGAGTTGACCGTTGTCAACTGATAATTAAATAAGGGGGGGAGTTTCTCCTAGAAACTGTATTCAAAATATTAAATAAGTCGGGATAATATTCACCGACGATTTGGAAATTATTCGAATGATATTCAGAAATCAGAAAGTATGTTTTAAATCAGGATCTATGATTTTAAATCAAAATAAACCCTTTAATAATAATAATTAATTAAATAATAGTCGATAAATAATTAAACCTCGAATGAGTTTACTTTTTAAAAGAATATTTAAAATAATATTCCTCAACTAGTTTGTGTTTACAAAATTAATAATCTATAATGATTAATCGGGTTTGAAATAAATAATCGTTGGAGTATACTACTCCAATAATAAATGAATAAGTATATAGTATTTATTACTCGAACAATTAAATATAGTTGAGGGAATATGATCGTTGGGAAATCGTTTTAATATAAGTTCGAGGTATTTTAATATTTCGTAAGTGGACGATGAGTCCCTTTAAAATGTACCATTATGGACTTTTAATAGTCCAAAACATCTCCAGGATGATTCCCGGGTTTATACTTTATAAAACAAAAGTGACCGACTCTCGGTCTTATGACTTATACATCACGCTTTACTATAGCATTAATATTCTTAATTAAAACACCTTCGGAATACTTCCGGATTTTCATCAATTTTTACTGACCGATCCTCGGTCTAAAATATATACATGCCACGCTACTCGCTAGCATTATCGTTCTTAATTATAAACTCCTCCGGGATACCTCCGGATTTTTATAAGCTTACACCGACCGACTCTCAGTCTAAATATAACATTTCGAATTCGGTATGAACATAAACTAGAAGTTATCAACAATTGAGTAATGTAATACATCTCAAACTTCGTAAAACAGTTTAAAGCAATCTCATGCCTATATCACAGTTTTGTAAAATATTCACAACACAACAGTTCTTAAAAGGTAGGGTTTGAAAACTTGTCTGGGTATCTCGAGGTGGAGGATGCTCTAGGTTCCGCTCTGAAATTTATAACCATAAACACAATTCATTTCGTTAGGTCCCGTTCTAATTTACGGTGACTCGCGCTCATGCGCTACTTATTATGCACCCTCTCAACTTATACTACCCTTATTGTTCCTTTAAGTCCTTATTCACATCATGGTCACTTCATTTTTCTAAGTATCTTAGGTTCATTCTCTTTATCGTCGTCGACTCCGTTTATGGATTCTTACGGTTTCTACTCGCGCGGTCTCGGCTCCGATATTTTTATAAAATTGAGAAATAATTATTTTCACTTGAAATTTTTATGGCAGTTAGAAAACTAAATATGTTAATCTCTGTAAAAATTTAATGATTTATGAACAATTTAAAGTCGATCTTTTATATTTTCAAAGTTCGTGATTTGTAGCAGTTTTTGTCGCGTAAATCACTTTTACTAAACGACCATAACTTTTGATCCGTAAATCGGAATCAAGTGATTCAAGTGCCTAAACGATTCTTATAACATTTCCGATCATAATAAAGGTTATTTTTCAAGAAATTACAATTCAAAACTTCGGGACTTTCTGCAGAAACTTAAAGTTACGAATCGTTGGTTTTAACGGAGTTACGCTTATGATCGGGGTTTCGTTTACGCCCTAACTCTTAACACAACCATCAACAATCATCATTTCATCATCAACACACAAACTCCTCTCAAGAACATGATGTTGTTGAGGTAACAACAATCAACTTTAAATCTACTTAACTTAAACTTCAAGATCTCAACAATACCTCTTCTTAAACTAAGTTTACTACCACATACTAAATAGATCTTAAAAATGAAACTTAAATAAAGTTAGGCCAAAGATTTTTACCTTTATTGAAAGCTTGAGATGTGTTCTTGAGGATGGTGGAGGCTTGGAAGTTCTTGGTTTGATTTTTAGAACCTAAAACCACCATTGAAATTAAGAACCAAAGAGAGGTTACTATTCATACTATTCACTAGTGAGTTTCTTGATTTTATTTCACACATCAAACCTTGATAAAATGAGATGAAATAATTTTCTTACCTTAGTTTAATTGCTAGGAGGCTTGAGAATTAGTGGGATGATTTTACCATGGATAGATTTTGAGTTTTGATTTTGGATTCCTCCTTTTCTTCTTGAATAGCCGAATGAAAGCTTGATGGGGTGGGGGGTATTTATACTAGCTTCCCTTGGTTGCTTAGCTTCGTTGCTTTGCTAGGTTGCTTCTAGGAAATGGGGTGGGAGATCTTCCACTTGATTTGATAATCTTCCTAGCATAGCATTCTAGGTTTATTCTTTGTTGCAAATCTTGGGGACAAAATCCAAGTAGCTTGCTAGATTACCAAGCTAAGCTATATGTGTTAGCTTCCTTAGCACACTTATTTTGGCTAGCTTGCTTGATCATCCTATGGTTAGCTTACTATTTGATAAAGTAACCATGGTTACTTTCTTACCATGGTTTAGTCAGTGTGTTACGTTCATTTAATCATTTACGCGTTCGTTTGGTCGGTTTAAACGTTTTCGTAATACTTACTCGTAAATGGTTCGCGACGTAATTCTTTTCATATTTATTCCTTATATTATCATAATTCAATATGAATCCGTAGGGTTTTAATCTTGTAATTATATTGTGATTCCCGTAATCCTCGATAAGTCATAAATACAGTCGTTTTTCAAAGTTCGTTTTCTTTGAAAACTAATAGCGTTTACATACACTCATTTGGTACGTATAATCAAAGTATCAAATCTGAAACTCATTTTCTCATGCACTACTAGTGTAGGCTAAAAAGTTTTCCCCGTCCATCAGGGTTACTATTCATTAAACGTTTTACAAGGTCTCAAAAATTCAAGTTATTATATTACTATTCACAAAGGTCTTTTACCGATGTCAAAAATTTGGGTTCTTACAGTCTTCCCCCCTTAAAAGGATTCCGTCCCGGAATCAGTTCAGAAACAGGTAGGGATATGCTTCTCGCATGACAACCTCGAGTTCTCACATTGACCTTGCAGTATATGATCTTTTCATAAAATTTCCACTCATCCATCCAATATATTTCTGGGTACTTATCCTTGTAGTCTTATGACCTCTACACGTTACTCGACATACGCTAAGTCTGGCTACAAGTTTATTAGCTCATTTTCCATCATATGTTTGATTTTGACGGTAAAATTTTCTAACCTCGATTCGTGGTACTCGTTATAAACTTGGTGACCGTTCGACGATGGTGCTAATTTATAAGTCAACTTTCTTAGTCCTTTAATTCTTCAACTAGTCCAATAAATCTTGGGTTCAACATTCCTTTCCTTTTCGAATCTCATTGCTCCCTCCTCGGGAGGTATTTTCAATAATACTTGGTCCGCTACTTCGTACTTTCTGTCTTTATAGTTCTGGTCCGCATATCTCTATTGTTCATCCTGGGCTGCCACTTCTAGGAATTCCTTTGGTCTGTTGACTCAACTATGGTACAGTATCCTCCGCTTACCAATTTCTTCCCAACCTAAGAGAGAATGATTCTTTCTTCCGTACAAAGCTTTGCAGCCGTTCTAATGCACGCATGATAACTCGTTATTGTCGATAATTCGATTAACGTCAACTGGCCACTTCATTTCCCTTAAAAACTGATAACATGGACGATTAGCGCATCTTTTAGTGTTTGGAATCATCCTTCAACTTATTCATTTCCCCCTACATCGCTCCTACTAGTGCTAGAGTTTCATTCCTTAACATTTTCCCATTTTGGGCGCATCATCTCTGTCGATTATTCTATGTAAGAATTTCTCGTCACATTTCAACACGCTCGTCTCCTGCTACCCGCTTAGCGCTAGTTTTAACATTTCTTCTGGTAGCAACGTAAAACACGTCATCGTCATGTTGCCATCTTGAAGTAAGCACCATTTCATACATAATTTATTGACATGTTTTAGGATCATGCAATGTTCAGCTTCCGTCAATGGTCGGACTTCTTTAATCATTCCCCGTATAATATCTATAGTAATACAACACTTTCTGGGTCGTACTTGTTATTCTTGCTAGCACCTTAGACGTATTTACGTTTATTGGTACCTGCTACTAGTGGCCTTTATACGGCGTGTACGATCTTCTTTGCCTTCAATCAGTTCTGACACTGACATCCTTCATTCTTTCACGTTGTGCTTCGTAAGGGATATCAGCGACTATTTTTTCGTATGCTAGTATGGTAAGTACATCTACACGAATTAGCTATCAATAATAGGCGATTCCCTAAACCGTTCCAAATAAAAGGTAAGCCGCTAGACGTATCTTCAATGGTCAGGATAGTCCTCTCATTCTACTTGTCGATTTGAGAACCCTAAGTCATTCCTCTGTCCGTTCTTTTTCACAAAATATATTGGGAAATAGTCACGTTAATTAAATCTTGGGTCCTTGCATGGCGCAGTCGTCACAGGGTCTCTCTGTCCCAGTTATCTCTTCCGCGTTCATATCAATTTTGTAGAGTGGACATCTATCGTTTGCATAATAAAGTAAGCGGTCTTATTTAATCTATCACTCAAAATCCTCAAATAGCACGACGGCTAACTTGGTTCTCGCCTTTCCGTTTTCATTTTCCAACTATGTCGAATACTTACTTACCTACTCAATGACATCCCTTTTCATATTCTGTCATGACTAATATCCGTTTATGTTTTTTTAGGCATCTTTAAGTCTTCTTGTTAAGTAATAAAGCGTTCTTTTCATACGATCCTTCTCATCAGTTATTCTGAGATTTGTCATTCTCCATATATCTTTTCCTACTTAAAGTATTGGTCGCCACATTGGCCTTTCTTGATGATTATAGATTTCTCAATCATAGCCTTTGATCAATTTAACTATGGCCTCTATCACATGTTCAGTGTAAAAAAAATCCAAAATTTTCTCATAAGTAGACTTCTTGTCCCTTTCAGTTCGAACCTTATCACAATTATTCTAGATTATTATTTAGAAAGCCTTATGTCATGGTCCTTAAGTTGCGTAGACATATCATTAGACTTCATGCAACATCCTATTTTTATCGTCGAGTAATTCTAGCACGGGATTGCTACTAATCTTACCTTCAATTCTTGAAAATCTTATTCCTCAAATTCATACATGCTTGGTTTTCCCCGAATTTATTAGCACCTCTACTGATAATGTTTCATAGAAGTGTACCTCACTAATCAAGTTGTATCCCTATTTTCGTTCTTCTATAACCATATTAATGATACTTATGATAATAACTAAACATGGTATTCCCTCTTTAAAACAACTTACTCATCACGATGCTCCGATTGCACCATCATAGCACTGAGCTTTCAGTCTCATATTACAACAATCGGTTCTCAACTATATCCCTCTTTGTTGGGAAGGCAATTAGCCTTGGAAAAATGATTTTCATGATATCGATGAAATTTAGACAGTCTTAACAAGGTTTCAAAATCTAACATCTGAACAAATAATGAGCTCTGAATAAAAGAGTCGCAATACTCAGAAGATTTATAACTTGGAAGGAAGAATATAATCAAGGATTATCCTTCCATGTCCTTAGAATTCTATATTGTGATATTATGGAGAATATCCATTGAAAGCAATGATTGCTGAATAATAACATCATACGAATGATACTTGTAAGATTTTCCCATTGAAAGAATACTTTTCTTCTCGAATAATGAAAGAAATATCGAATGACATCCTCAACCAAAGGTTAACCATTGAGGTCTCCAAGAGGTGCTATTTTGAAAGAAGGAATTTTATCCAATGATTAATAAATAAGGAAGTATATTGTTCTTCAATCACTTTGTAATTTTAATTGGATATTCATTATACAAACGAAAGAATAAAATATTTCATGAACAAAATATTTCATAAAACTGAATATGAATTCTCGTTTGAGTGGACGACCTAGTTAGGTCTCAATTAAATCATTCTTTGAAAATTTCATCAACAATTAAATCTGGCATATATAATGCACTATGGAATAATAAAATTTTTATTAGAAGTGGAACTAGCAAAATAATAACTAGTCCATATCAAGCAATATTATCAACCGACTAAGAAAATGGCCAGCACAATTGGTTTTGCCCATAGCAACTAGCTATGACGATTACCTAGGCTTTTGTCGTATTAATTAAAATTTTGACTAGTTAGGACAATTAACTAGTCATTCATGAGAACATATGCAACTAGGCATATTTTATTTTGTTTGTAAATATCTCAACATCGTAACCACTGAAGAAATTGTGGGTACCTGGATAACGATTTTGAAATAAAGAGTTTTTTTTTAAATTTGGGCCGAGAAAGACAATTATAACTCTGAATCGAGTGGTCTTGGCATCGGAACAATCGATAACCTCTTATCAAATATTTCTTTCCAAATAAAGGGTACACTCAAAGGTGCCCTAGTTCACATACTTTATCAGACCTTTAAATAGAATTGAATCGGAATACCAATATCAAATTGATACCCTTACTATGATTTCAAAGTTTAATATATAATTTCATTATGATTAGAGAAAAAGGATTCCCGAGGAATATATGGATATTTGATCATCCATGTTTTTAACAATTTGTTAGATATTTACAATCTCGACTGAAAGAGTAAGTATGAAAGAATAATCAAATAAAGATACTCATTATGCATATTCATCGATGAATTGAGGGAAAAATTATATATAAAAAAAATCTATTGGATAATTGAAATGAAGTATAAATATCTCTGAGTTGATCAAGAAGATCGTAATCTATGAATGAAAGTTCATGGATTAACTAAAAGAATTATACAAGTCCTGATGCAGAGAAAGACTATTCAAGATGGTCACATCAGAATTTCAAAGTAGGGAACGAAAAGGATTGTCTGATATAACTTATCAAGGCAATACGAATGAACAACAATTTTGAGGGAGTAACGGGATAGTGAGTAGGTGCCAAAAGATTTCACTGATTATCCTAACTCTCGTCATTATCCATCTGAGGATGATCCCACCTCTTCTTCTTCGTAATTCAATGTTTCAAATAGTTTCTCTTTCAACATCATTTTAAAATAGTTTATTAACTTGACTGTCACACGTATATCTGTCATTCCGGTGTTTTACCTTGAAGACCTCACTCAGAAATATTCCAAAAGCATCTGTTAAGCCAATAGTTGCCTGTTGCACGCATCCGTTACTAACTATAAGTGGCCAGTTCCCCCTGGGAACAGATCAAAGAGATCTCTTAGGGATCCCAATGCAGTCCATAAGTTCAGTGGCATATGTGTGTAATTGAATATACGTTACCGAATATATTAGAGGTCTATGAGTATATATACGTAGCCTCTGACATCACATCTACCGAGGAATTCCGCTCTGGACTCACTGGTCTATCCCTTTTAAAAAGGTTCTAAGATCGAACCATCGCTCGTTAGAATCTTAAGCCATTTAATTATAGACATGCCATCGATTCTCGATGCTCTTAATTTTTAATCTAAACCATAATATCCTTACATGTTAAGCGCACTAATAATATTATGTAGTGTACTTGTCTTACGATGACATTTGTATATCATATTCAAATCTTCCTTAATGGAAATAAAAATCCTCAAGGGTATATCGGACATTATCTCTGCTGAATTTGTTATTAATACGATATTCACCTTCTCATTGGTAAAATGACACCTTCAACTAGTCTGGGTCAAAACCTCAACTGTATATTAATAATTAGACTTTATGGTTCTCACATTTGATGCCCCTTCTTGGGCAAATTACACAGAACTACAGGTAACAAGGCTCGTGTTATCATATGGTGTTGGTAATATCGTCTTTACCCCAAATACTCTAGATACTCAGCTCCAAGTTCTACATCCATATCCTTGCCAAATCAAATATGATTCTAATTTTTCTCCTCATCATTCTGATAATCTCCAATGGTCTCATTAGTCATACCTTAATACCTCAAATATACACTTATTCTAACCTACACATTGAGGCTACATCCGGTAGTCCAATGATGAACTCTATATGAGCTCTTGCGAAATCTCGCATCTAGACAGACTCCTAACACTCTCGTTTCTGAGTACTATAACTTAATGCTCTAATACCATTTCTTTAACGCCCCCAAATCCGGATCAGGAATCTGGGTCGTCACGCCATTCTTTACTCATGTGTAACCTGGTATTGATTCAATAATCCAAAAGACCCCAATCTCATACTCACACACACAAGTTATAGCCTTAGAAATGACGTACAAAATAATATCTTCTTTTATTACACTCAAAGGTACTTTACAAGATCTCAAACAATTATTTATAACCTCTACATGAAGTTACAATAATTATGACTGATATCTTATATCTATCTGATACTCTAGCACACCTGAGACAAAGCTGCCAGGGATCCTCCCCATGACTGCAAGCGACTAAGTCCCACACCGGCATACTGGTTATCTGTTGTGTTGTGTCATTTAAAAGAAAGCAAGAGTGAGCTATAATGCCCAGCATAATAAGGTACATTATGAAAATGACTGTATGATAAACTCACATAAAACATCATATATGATAATTACGTTTTATTCGAAAATAGTTTTCATTGGTAATACACACCTTCTTATGAAAACAATCCTTTAGTGGACCTTATCATCCTGCGAATACCTTAATAGTAAACCCAGCACCTAGGCTTGGGTTACGGTATTGCACCACAATTCCAATTGGAAGAATAGGAGATTCGTTGGAGCCACCGCATACGATGATCAGTCATACTACGATAAAAGTAACCTTTTCTACTAGTAGAAGGGCGACACCTTTACGTCTCGGTTATCACCCTTGCCGCATACGGGCTATGTGTCCTCATTTCTGGTATACACACACTTCGCAGGTCCGTAGGTACATATTGTACCGTCTCCTATGGTACCAGTAGTCTATCCAATACATGAAGTACTTGGATTCTACCCCTCCCTTGTCCTTTAGGAAATCCTATCATATCTCGAGAACTCGAACCACATCGAAGTTCCTCTAAGCGTTTTGCTTGTTGATAGGCATAGATTTACTTTATATATATATGTACTTCCGTAAGTTTCGGAGGAAGTACTAAGGATGTGAGTTGACCGTTGTCAACTAATAATTAGATAAGGGGGGAAAAAGTTTCTCCTTGAAACTGTATTCAAAATATTAAATAAGTCGGGATAATATTCACCGACGATCTGAAATTATTCGAATGATATTCCGAAATCAGAAAGTATGTTTTAAATCAGGAGCTATGATTTTAAATCAAAATAAACCCTTTAATAATAATAATTAATTAAATAATAGTCGATAAATAATTAAACCTCAAATGAGTTTACTCTTTAAAAGAATATTTAAAATAATATTCATCAACTAGTTTGTGTCTACATAATTAATAATCTATAATGATTAATCGGGATTGAAATAAATAATCATTGGAGTATACTACTCCCATAATAGAGGAATAAGTATATAGTATTTATTACTCGAACAATAAAATATAGTTGAGGGAATATGATCGTTGGGAAATTGTTTTAATAAAAGTTCGAGGTATTTTAATGTTTCGTAAGTGGACGATGAGCCCCTTTAAAACGTACCATTATGGACTTTTAATCGTCCAAAACATCTCCGGGATGATTCCCGGGTTTATACTTTATAAAACAAAACTGACCGACTCTCGGTCTTACGACTTACATATCACGCTCTACTGTAGCATTAATATTCTTAATTAAAACACCTCCGGAATACTTCCGGGTTTTCATCAATTTTTACTGACCGATCCTCGGTCTAAAATATATACACAACACGCTATTCGCTAGCATTATCGTTCTCAATTATAAACTCCTCAGGGATACCTCCGGGTTTTTATAAGCTTACACCGACCGACTCTCGGTCTAAATATAACATTTCAAACTCGGTATGAACATAAACTAGAAATTATCAACAATTGAGTAATGTAATACATCTCAAACTTCATAAAACAGTTTAAAGCAATCTCATGCCTATATCACAGTTTTGTAAAATATTCACATCACAACAGTTCTTAAAAGGTAGGGTTTGAAAACTTGCCAGGGTATCTCGAGGTGGAGGATGCTCTAGGTTCCACTCGGAAATCTATAACCATAAACACCATTCATTTCGTTAGGTCCCGTTCTAATTTACGGCGACTCACACTCATGCGCTACTTATTATGCACCCTCTGAACTTATACTACCCTTATTGTTCCTTTAAGTCCTTATTCACATCATGTTCGCTTCATTTTTCTAAGTATCTTAGGTTCATTCTCTTCATCGTCGTCGGCTCCGCTTATGGATTCTTACGGTTTCTACTCGCGCGGTCTCGGCTCCGATATTTTTATAAAATTGAGAAATCATTAATTTCACTTGAAATTTTTGTGGCAGTTAGGAAACTCAATATTTTACTCTCTATAAAAATGTCATGATTTATGAAAACTTTTAATTCGATCCTTTATATTTTCAAAGTTCATAATTTGTAGCCGTTTTTGTCGTGTAAATCACTTTTACTAAAATGACCATAACTTTTGATCCGTAAATCGGAATCAAGTGATTCAAGCACCTAAACGATCCTTATAAAATTTCCTATCATAAAAAAGGGTTATTTTTCAAGAAACTACAGTTTACAACTTCGGGACTTCCTGCAGAAACTTGAAGTTACGATTCGTTGGTTTTAACGGAGTTACGCTTATGATCGGGGTTTCGTTTACGCCCTAACTCTTAACACAGTCATCAACAATCATCATTTCATCATCAACACATAAACTCCTCTCAAGAACATGATGTTCTTGAGGAAACAACAATCAACCTTAAATCTACTTAACTTAAACTTCAAGATCTCAACAATACCACTTCTTAAACTAAGTTTACTACCACATACCAAATGGATCTTAAAAATGAATCTTAAATAAAGTTGGGCCGAAGATTTTTACCTTTATTGAAAGATTGAGATGTGTTCTTGAGGATGGTGGAGGCTTGGAAGTGCTTGTTATGATTTTTAGAACCTAAAACCACCATTGAAATCAAGAACCAAAGAGAGGTTACTATTCATACTATTCACTAGTGAGTTTCTTGATTTTATTTCACCCATAAAACCTTGATAAAAAGAGATGAAAGAATTTTCTTACCTTATTTTAATTTCTAGGAGGCTTGAGAATTAATGGGATGATTTTACCATGGATAGATTTTGAGTTTTGATTTTGGATTCCTCCTTTTCTTCTTGAATAGCCGAATGGAAGCTTGATGGGGTGGGGGGTATTTATACTAGCTTCCCTTGGTTGCTTAGCTTGGTTGCTTTGCTCGGTTGCTTCTAGGAAATGGCGTGGGAGATCTTCCACTTGATTTGATAATCTCCCTAGCATAGCATTCTAGGTTTATTCTTTGTTGCAAATCTTGGGGACAAAATCCAAGTAGCTTGCCAGATTACCAAGCTAAGCTACATGTGTTAGCTTCCTTAGCACACTTATTTTGGCTAGCTTGCTTGATCATCCTATGGTTAGCTTACTATTTTATAAAGTAACCTTGGTTATTTTCTTACCATGGTTTAGTTAGTGTGTTACGCTTATTTATTCGTTTACGCGTTCGCTCGGTCGCTTTAAACATTTTCGTAATACTTACTCGTATATGGTTTGCGACGTAATTCCTTTCATATTTATTCCTTATATTTGAAGTATCATACTTGAATATGAATCCGTAGGGTTTTAATCTTGTAATTATATTGTGATTCCCGTAATCCTCGATAAGTCGTAAATCAAGTCGTTTTTCAAAGTTCGTTTTCTTCGAAAACTAATAACGTTTACATACACTCATTTGGTACGTATAATCAAAGTATCAACTCCGAAACTCATTTTCTCATGCACTAAATAGTGTGGGCTAAAGAATTTTCCCCATCCGTCAGGGTTACTATTCATTAAACATTTTACAAGGTCTCAAAAATTCAAGTTGTTATATTACTATTCATAAAGGTCTTTTACCGATGTCAAAAATTTGGGTTCTTACAGTTCACCCTTGGCTTCAAAATTATATTAGCCTTTGGAGATTTGATGCAGGATGGTTGTCCTCTTTCCAGATTCTTCATGCTCATTTCATTCACATATATTTTCCTGACTCGAGAGTGATGAATGACTGATTTTTCTGGCTTCTTTACTAACCCAAATCTCTTTTGTATATCCTTATCAATTTTCTCCCAGTTAATTGGACTCAACTGCTTCTTCTCAGCTGCTCTCAATGTGGTTGCTGCTTCATTTATTAGATCAATACTGTTTGTTGTTGGTGGCTTGGTGAAAGCAATTGTAGGCACAATTACTTTATTGACTTGAATGTTAAGTTGTTTCTCTCCCTCACTTGATCCTTTCTCCCCCTTTTTGTTATCATCAAGTTGTGTGGGAGGGAGTTGAGCTGCCACCAGTTGTTGGAGTAATGCAGTTTGAGCTTCTTGATTATCTCGTATCTTGGCCATTGACTTCTCTATAGAAAATAGTCTTGAGTCCATGGCCTCAACTTTCCTGTTTAGATCAGGCTCCTTCCTTAGTTTGTAAGCAATTTCAGTCATGGTGGTTGCAGGGAGTCTATCATCCATCCTTTCTATAACATCCTGCTTGACTTCAGAAATTTCCTGCTTGATGGCATCCATACTCTGACTGTTTGGAGAGCTTGAATCTTTGTAGCTGGAGTGCTTCAAGATGTGCTTTGAGTAGTTGTTTTGTGC
This sequence comes from Apium graveolens, assembly GCF_009905375.1. Taxonomy (NCBI): domain Eukaryota; kingdom Viridiplantae; phylum Streptophyta; class Magnoliopsida; order Apiales; family Apiaceae; genus Apium; species Apium graveolens. The sequence continues at coordinate 185,117,165 of NC_133652.1, read as the reverse complement.
TAGCATTAGAAGATGCCTGAATGGTTGTTTGGGTGTCATGAATCAGCTTGAAAATTGTTGATTGGAGATGTGAGTAGGAGCATTCTTTTGTGAGCATCCAGGAAGGAGTATCTGCATCTCCCCTATGTCCATGCTACCTTCCTCATCATCACCACCATCATCCCCAAAAGAAGTCTCATCCAGTTCCAAATCACTGCCAATGTTGGAAGGCATAACAGTGATTGCATCCTTTCCTCTTTGTAATGCACCAAATTCAGCTAGAGTTTGGTAAGCTGTCACAGGGTGAGTAAATGTCTTAGCATCTAGGGAAATGGAATCTATAACAGCTTGATATTCATGCTAAAATAGCCTTTTCCTTTCTGCATCATTGACACTCATTGACTCACTTGTAATAGTTTCCACCCTTATCACTCTTGTACCTGCATTTCTCTCTTGATCTCTCTTTTATTGCATCAAGGTCTCATATTGGCTCCCCACCCTCACACCCTCACCTTCACCATCTAAGGTGGTACTCCTCACACTCACTTTTCCCAATCTTGAAGAAATGGATTGCATTTGTTCACTCTTTTCCTCTCCTTTTTCCTGGGAGCAACCCAGACTCTCACTCATTTCACTCCCTTCCCTCAATCCTAGGAGTGATTGCACTACCACTAAGTCTTACGCACTTGTGATAATTGATGAAATTTGAAGCTGTGCAGAGACACTCGACAGATAAGGGATACCCGTCGGGTTAGTGGTTTGACTATCCGACGGATAACTGTTGTTAAGCTTATCCGTCGGGATACAATCACTACTCGACGGATGAATAATATCCATCGAGTGAGTAGAAATGAATGTGTTTAGAGTGGAAACTACTGTGGACTCTGTGCAGATTGTTAAGAATTTTGGCACAGATGTCTCAACAGTTTCAGAAAGAAATGGCAAGTGAGCCAACAAATCATCTAAAAGATGATGCTCACTTGCTTGGATTTTTGGCTTCTCCAAGAGAGTTAAAGATGGAGAATATGGAAGTGATGTGTTTATCATGTCAACATCCAAGGAGTGTGTGGGAGAGTTTGGTGTTTCAGGGGCTTCAATTGTTAGAGATTTTTGTTATGACTCCACATTTGTTGGAGCCACATCAAACTGACTTTGAGAAGGTGCAGTGACTGTGTCTTTAGCACCAGTTTGCACAGTGTGTGAACCCTGTGTATCCCCAAAGGTCTTTGGTTTCTTATTTCTAGTATAGGTTTGGGGTGAGCTTGTGTCCCTTACCCTTTTGGCCCGTGCTCTTGGTTGAGAGCTTTGTTCAATAGTCACATCCTTTTGGGAGGATGCAACTAGCAATGAGCTTATATCCTTATTAAGCACTGCAGTTTGTTGGGAAACAGCAGTGTGGCTAGGCTGGGAAACACTCACTTTTCCAACCTTATCCTTAGGGTTTCTTTGATGTTCACCCTGTCCCTCACCTTTCTTACCCACCTTTACACTCCCCACTTTTGACATCCATTTGATAGACCTAGAAATTGGCATGGGCTGCATAGGCTAAGAAAATTCTGATGGCTTCAAGTCTTGCAACAGGAGCAAAAGTTTCATCAAAATCTATTCCTTCTTGTTGACAATAGCCCTTAGCAATCAATCTAGCTTTGTTCCTGACTATTATGCCATTTTCATCCATCTTGTTTCTAAATACCCATTTGGTGTCTATTGGATTCTTCCCTTTAGGCTTGGGCACCAGCTTCCATACCTTATTCCTTTCAAATTGGTTTAGCTCCTCCTGCATAGCTAAAATCTAATCAGGATCCAATAAAGCTTCTTCTACCTTCTTTGTTCTTCCTTAGAGAGGAAGTTGCTATATAGACATTCTTCCTGAGTTGCTCTCCTTGTTTGAACTCTAGAAGATACATCACTAATGATGAGCTCAAAGGGGTGATCCTTTGTCCATTTCCTTTGTTGATGTAGATTAGCTCTAGATGAAGAGGCCTCATTGTTGTCTTGATGTGTGATTGAGTTTTGATTGTTAGAAACTCCCCTTGAGTTTATGGATCTTTGAATTGAGAAAGGGGAACTTTCTGTAAGTGATTTATTCTAACTTTCAGCTTCTTTTGATGACCCGACGGATGGTGAATTTTGAGTACCGACGGATGAAGCTGGTTGTCTCCTGACGGATAAAGCAGATTATCTCCCGACGGATGAAGCATTTTGCAACTCGACAGATGTTGAATTTTATGCTTCATTGGTAGTGGATTTTTCTTCATTATCCTTTGATACTATTTCTTGATCACTTTCATCATCACTGTCATCACTAACCATCTCCACATTGTCAAATTTGAGGCTCTCATGGTAATCTCCATCTTGTAGTCCTTCAATCTTTTTATCATCAAATACACCATGTATTGATTCCACAACAATGTTGGTTCTCAGATTGTAGGCTCTGTATGCTTTACCAACAACATATCCAACAAAAATTACTCCATCTGCTTTAGCATCAAACTTCCCATTCTGATCAGTTTGATTTCTCAAGATATAACATTTGCAGCCAAAGACATGAAGAAAATTTAGAGTTGTCTTCTTGTTCTTGAACAATTGATAGGGAGTCATGCATTTTTCTTGATTAACTAGAGAAATATTCTGAGTGTAGCATGCAGTATTTACAGCTTCAGCCCAGAAATATGTTGGTAACTTAGACTCTTCAAGCATTATCCTTGCAGCTTCAATAAGTGACCTGTTCTTTCTTTCTACTACTCCATTTTGTTATGGAGTTCTTGCTGCTGAAAATTCATGCAAAATCCCATTTTCTTCACAAAATACTCTCATGACAGAATCTTGAACTCAGTTCCATTGTCACTCCTGATTCTTCTAACTTTGAAATCAGGATGATTGGTGACTTTCCTTATGTGATTGATGATGATTTCACTATCCTCATCTTTAGACTTAAGGAAATATGTCCAAGAGAACTTTGAGAAATCATCTACAATTACTAGGCAAAATCATTTCCTTGAGATGGACAACACATTGACTAGTCCAAACAAATCCATGTGTAGCAGTTGCAAACGTTCTTCAATTGTTGAATCAAGCTTCTTTCTGAATGATGCTATAATTTGATTTCCCTTTTGGCAAGCATCACACAGTCCATCCTTAGAAAATTCCACTTGAGGAATGCCTCTAACCAGTTTTTTTTTACAAGTTCATTCATGGTCTTGAAGTTTAGATGGGATAGCTTCTTGTGCCATAGCCAACTTTCATCTTGACTTGCTTTACTGAGAAGACAAGTAACAGATTCCGCATTTGATGAGTTGAAGTCAGCTAAGTACACATTTCCTTTTCTCACACCAGTGAGAACCGCTTTGTTGCTTTTCTTATTTGTCACAACACAGGCTTCTGAAGTGAAGGTTATTGAATTGCCTTTATCACACAGCTGGTTGATACTCAACAAATTATGCTTGAGACCATCCATTAAAGCAACCTCCTCAATGATTACATTGTCTTTAGAAATCAAGCCATATCGCATAGTATAACCCTTGTTGTCATCTCCAAAAGTAATACTTGGCTCAACTCTCTCCTTGGAACTCTGTGAGCAGGGTAGAATCACCAGTCATGTGTCTTGAACAACCACTATCCAAGTACCATAGATTCTTTCTATTTCCCTGCACACATTAAAATCAAATCAAGTTGATTTTGTTACCCAAGTTTCCTTGGGTCCTGCCTTGTTAGCTTTCTTTTTCTGTTTCTTAGGTTTGATCTCATTTGACTTGGGGATATCAGATTCATCTTTAGTCATTTGAGTTGGACCTTTAAAACCATTCAAAGCAACAGAATTATCATGCACATTTTGATTAACAGGAAGTGGCATGCTATTAGTAAACATGTTATTCCAGTAGGGCATACTAAATGTCATTTGAGGCGTACTAAATGCTGCATAATAAGGATTAGGTGCAAATGGCATATTAGCAAATTGTGCATTCATATTATGTGTAGACATAGCATTCATAGGCATAGAAGGCATGACATTCATGTTGGGAAAAGGAGGTGGCACAGATATGGAAGTAGGCATGGCAGTTTTGCAATTAACAGACAGATGATTTATACTACCACACTTAACACAGATTTTTCTTGGAGCATACTTATTAGGTGTGTAGTTGTTATGTTTGTTAATCCTCACTTTACCATTTCTATGATTTTTCCTTTTAGCCTCTGTTTTAACCTCAATCTTTTCTAATTTGTCATTCAATTGTTTGATAGACAGATGACCAACATTCACTTTCTTTTCCTTCTTCACATGACTAGATTCTCCTGTAATGAAGTTTTTGGAAACTGATCCATATTTTTCATTCAACTTGGCAAGTTTGGCTTTACTCACAGGTTTGCTCACAGCCGACGGATGATGATTTATATCACTCGGCAGATAATCCTTTTGATTATCTGACGAATGACTCTCATCATCCGTCGAGTCCACATCTGTTAGCAATCCTTCAACCAAATTGGATTCCAGCTTCTCCTTATTCTTCTTCCAGGCTGCATCACAAAAGGACTCAATACCTTGAACTTTGGTGATTTAAGCATGAACATCTCTAGATATTTTCCATGCCTTAATCACCTCATGTTCTCGTTCAAGCTGCTTCTTCAAGATCTCTTCTTTCTTCAAGGACTCAGTTAATTCATCCTTAGCAATTTTACACTCAATTCTCAATTTTTCAAATTCAATGAACTGAGATTCTAGCACATTATTCCTCTCACTTAAAAACAAATTATTTTCTTTGATTTTAGTATTTTCCTTAGTAAGAGACTTAAGCGTAACACACAAATGATATAATTCTGCAGACATTTCATTTATTGCATCATTATACTCAGCTTTAGATAAATGTGCAAGGTTAGTGCTGATTACCCGATTACTTGAAGAACTTGTCTCTGTTTCATCAGACTTGGCCATTAGGGCTAGATTGACATAGCTGACATCCTCATACTCATCCAGAACATCTGCTGCCCAGTCATTTTCTTGTGTAATGAAAGCCCTTTCCTTTTGTTTGAGCAACTCAAAATATTTCTGTTTATAATCCACAAGCTCAAACTTCTTCTTGCTGGAATCTGACTTTCTACACTCACTGGCAAAGTTCCCTGCCAAGCCACATTTGAAACATTTGAATTTTGATTTATCCACCATGTTTCTATTTGGCTTAGCTGCTCCAAAGTTCTTCTTGAACTTGAGCTTGGAAAATCATCTGGAAAGAAATGCTAGATGTTCATCAATATCCTCTATGTCATCTTGGCTCAAACAACTTCTATCTTCACTTCTTTCTCTTTCTCTAACTCAGCAACCAGTGCAATGGACCCTCCGTTATTTCTCCCTTTCTCTATTCTTTCATCTTGCTCCATTTCAAACTCATAAGTATTTAGAATGCCATACAGTCTCTCTAGTGTAAACTCCTTGTATACTTGTGAGTTTCTCAAGGAGACTGTCATTGGTTTCCATTTTTTTGGTAGGGATCTCAGAAATTTGAGGTTAGAATATTTGGTTTGGTAGACTCTTCCATGCAGCTTTAGAGCATTTAGTAGCTTTTGAAATCTACTAAAGATATCAGTGAGAGATTCACCTTCTTCAAAGTGGAAATGCTCATATTATTGAATTAGTAGCTGCATCTTTTTTTCTCTAACTTGTTTAGTGCCATCACAGATGATCTGTACTGTATCCCAAACTTCCTTGGAATTTTTTCAATTGATGATGTTATCAAACATGTCACCATCAACTCCATTAAACATAATATTTATGGCCTCCTTATCCTTCCTGACTTGTTTAATATCAGGATCTGACCATTCATGCCTTGGCTTAGGAACTGATGGCTCATTTCCAGTTGTATCTCTCATTGGTACATGATGGCCTCTCTCTATGCAATCTGCATAGGCCTCATCTTGAGAAAGTAAATGAAGATGCATCTTTACCTTCCAGTGATGGTAATTGTCTTTATCCAGAAAAGGAATCTTGACTCCAACATCCTTCTTGTTCATCATGCTGTTTGTTGTGATCTTTAAACTCTTTGTTGTTTAAGAGCTCGCTCTCATACCAATTGTTAGTCCCTAACAATGCAACAAGAATTACAGAAGGGGGGGTTGAATGGAATTCTTGAACCTTTTTCAGAAATATAAAATGTTCTAACTTAAGATATATATATATATATATATATATATATATATGACAGTGTTTTGATTTGCAAAATGCAGAATATCAAATTAAATATGAATCAAAACACAAAGTAATAAAAACACAAGTCTTTAAAACTTTCTGGTGGATTAGAAAGTATCCACCAGATATATATATATATATATATATATATCGAGAGAACTCTGTGAATCTTGATTAGCTCATAGCTTCTTACAAATAAGAACTAAACTTACAGAGAAATGCTAAAAATACAGCTTACAAATGTTTCTCTGACAATTTTCTTGCTTAGTCTTCACGTTGTTCTAATTGCTACTCTTGGTTTATATATCATTAATATTACACAGTAATAAGACAAGATAATAAAAACAAAACCTATCAAGTCTAATATTATGTTGCTTCATTACTCTGTTCCAACATCTTTGAATATCTTCATAATAGCATGGAAATGGCAATGCTTCTTTGTTCTCAAAAACCCAGTTAAATAGGCTTCCACATTCCTTTTACATACACTCGACGCATGTGACTATGTTGTCACTGTCAACAGATGTTTGAATTGATTATTTGTCGGGTACATGATCATCCGTCGGGTTGCCCTGTTGATCATCCGTCGAGTAGCTTTGTTGATCATCCGTCGAGTAGCTATTTGGCACTTGACTTCATTTCATTTATGCAGAATTACAAGACATCATTTATGTACAATTAATCAACCTATTCTGCATATCTAATTAAAGTCAACATGATTTATATACTACTACAGAATCTAAACAAAGGTGTTTGCAGAAATGTGCTACATGACTTATTGTTACATAAGCTACTCACTCGATGGATAATAAATCATCATCCGTCGGGACTATATTGAGTCATCCGTCAGGACTATATTCCTTATCCGTCGAGTGCTACATTTTTCACTAAGTTAAATCTACTAAGGTGTTTTGTTAATGAAATAATCAAGTTCACAACATATACACAACAATAAGTTCATTAGATTAGTTTTATATTTCATTCTCGTAATGTATAGAAAGACATGAAGATTTGAAGATCAATGAAGGGTAATCCCACATGGAGGCCATCCAAGGAAGCAATACAAGAAAGAAGACATGTAATAGTTAGCCTGTATTTATTTTCCACCATAGATTGACCTACATCTTTGTCATTAGCTTGATAAAGATCATATAAGATGAAGCCATAACCAACCACATTTAATTTATCGCACTTTACATATATATGCTCATATGATGAATGTATGTGTAGAGTAGTTTATAAAGATGCATGCTTAATTAGATTAAGGATGTATGTATTAGATACGACACTCATGCCATGCTTGCTAAACAAGATAAAATATGTAACGACTCAAGATTTTAAAAATGAACAATAGATTATGAGATTTTTGTGTTTATGAAACATGAAATAAAATACAAATTTTCTTTATTTCTTACATGAGGCGATTTTGTCAAAAGCGAGTTCATTGAACTTGTAAGGTTGTGGGTTTTAAGCGAGACTATTGTAACTCCCTCACTACCTGGAAATCAAACCATTGACGAATATTGATTTGAAGGCTTTTATTTAAGGAAAAATTGGGAATCTCTTTATGATGGGATCAGGATCATTTTAAAATTAACAAAACCCTAAAGTTAATATTAAGTTGATCAGATACCTTCCAATGAGTCCAATGCGTTAACCCCTAGATCGATAAGAAGTGGGTTCACCAAAGCGAAGTACTCCCATCTATCGTGGGAGATGTGATGAAGTATATTGATACTTTTTGACTATTGGGTTTGACTTAACTAAGTTACCACAATAGGATTGTGAACTTAGAGGCATAGAGTTTGGCGAGATTTATTAGATGAATATGAAAAAATGTTGTTCCACCAAGCTATCCAAGAGTTATATACTTGATATAATTGACAAATGTTGTCTACCTAAATAGTCATGTTTTAGGAGAAAAGCCAAACCTGACCTAACACATGGTGAAATATGGATCTTGGCTCATTAGAAAGGATATAGAAGATATACTTTCCAAATTAATAGTTAGGGCTATTGATTTGATAAAAATAGTGGGAGATATATATTGTGAATATATATGAATAATCACTTGAACATAATTTAATGATCATCTGTAGACTAATTCATTTAATGAACTTTAATATTATAAATATCAAATGAAAAATAACACAAATAACTTCTCTATATAATAATCCTTGAGAATGACAAGCCAACATGAAATAATTTCCTCAACTGACATGGAAACTTGAGGATTATCCTCGGATTCAAGGATGTCACTCAAACCCCTCCCTTGTTTCTTCTAGCTCAGAATGAAACATGTTTTGAACAAAATGCTTACCAGAAGCAAACCGATTATGCAACTGATATTTCATGTCTTATGCTTGTAATTATGAGTGCTGAGCTTTAGAAGCAATAAGAGCATAATGATGCTTATGATATGATTGAGCACCTTCAAAGGATATTTGAAGGATAGGCTCGTCAGAAAGATTTGACAATAATAAGGCACCATACTTTTGCATTAATGAGAGAATGATATCCGGTTGGACCACATGCTCTAAAGATGATATGTATATGTACCTTGATATTTTGGGTTTCAAGAATGGTCTAGAGACTCAGCTTGATTTGATCAAACAATCTTGGAACAAATTATATTCGCAGTTTGTGCAGAACAAAAGGAATGAGATAGAAAGAACACTCACTAAGTTGTTAGGCATGTTTATAACTGCTGAAAATAACATGGTAAAAGCATGAATTACGTCCATATTGATGGTGTACACATGGAATGCATATGGGAAATGAAAGTGGACTGTCAAGGTGAATATTTGATCTTATTTGGTGCCAAACCAAAGTCCAATCCCAAAGGGCTTTTGAAGCCTGAAAGTGGTGTTGCTAAAGGAGATGAATGTCACTTCTTTGGAAATGATTGGATGATTTGAAGTTAAATTATTGAGCTTGTTTGGAAGATCAAAAAAATAAGACTAGCAATGGTCAAGCTTCATGTATCGGGTTAGAATTGGAGCAAAGTTGTTGCTCTATTTGAGGGAACTTGATACCTAATATTTTCCATAAGGAGAAGTTGAGAACTTGGTAAATTATTAATACGTGCCCACCTTTAGCGGAGACATTATATCAATTTCTTGTAAGGACAAAAAAGGTTTTCATTTAATTTAAATAAACAAAAGTTGTTTATTCTATTTCAATGATAAGACTTATAATGTTGCATAATTAGTTAATAATTTATATGTTCTAAGATGACTCAAATCAAACATTACCTCTTGCATTGTCGCTAAGCCATATTAATGAGAAACGTATTTCTGAGTTACATATAGATGGATACTTGGATAAGTTTAATTTTCAATCATACGGAAGATGCAATCTTTGTCTCATTGGCAAAATGACTAAAGTTTTTTTTACCTGATCAGGTGAAAGGGCACCCAAACGATTAAGACTTATACATAATGATGTATGTGGTCGAATACATATGATGGCAGGGGTGGCTTATACTACTTCATAATATTTACTGATGATTTCAGTAGATATGGATATGTGGTATTATGAAGAACAAATTCGATTCTTATGAAATGTTCAAAGATTATAAGGCAGAAGTAGAAAAGCAAATAAGGGGAAAGTATAAAAAGAGGAGAATACTTAAGTCTCAAATTCAAGAGTTTCTGGAAGGAGTGTGATATTGTATCACAACTTACTCCTTCTGGAACACCTCAATGGAATAGAGATTTTGAGAGGAGAAATAGTACCTTGTTGGACATAGTGCGATTGATGATGAGTCAACCGGAGCTTTCAATCAGTTTCTAGGGTTATGCTCTGGGAACAACTGCATATACACTTAACCAAGTTCTGACTAAGCGGTTCCATATACTCTATATGAGATATAGAATGATAAATGTCATAGCATGTCATTTATGATAATTTGGGATGTAAAGCGTTTGTAAAATGTTTAGCCTCTGACAAGCTTGGACCAAAATTAGATAAATGTTATTTTGTAGGATACCCAAGTGAGACTAGAGTATAGTTTTTATAATCCTTCCGAGAACACAGTGTTTGTTGCTCGGGCCGTAATATTTCTTGAGGGAGAACTACTTTCTAAAATATCAGTGGGAGGATAATACATCTCGATGAAGATCGAGAACCACATGATAACATTGAACCAGAGTTGGAATAAGATCAGGATGTACATTAAAATGTTGAAAGTAATCATGTTCAGGAAACACAGGTTATTCATAGATCCAGTAGGATTCACCATGAGTCCGGGAGAAACTATGGATTTCTTTTGACTCAAGATGGTGATGTGATGCTTACGGATAATGATAAGCCTCTCACCTACCAAGATGCTATGAACAGTCCAGACTCCGAGAGATGGATGGAGGCCATGAAATTTGAGATGGAATCTATGTATCAAAATAAAGTATTAACTTTAGTTGATCCACTCGAAAGGGTAAAACCAATAGGATGCAAGTGGGTTTTCAAGAAGAAAACCGACATGGATGGTAAAGTACAAACCTATAAGGCGCAACTAGTGGAAAAAGGTTTCAAACAAATTCATGGTATAGACTATGATGAGACTTTTTCACCAGTTGTTATGGTCAAGTCTATCAGGATTTTGTTAGTAATAGTTGCTTACTTTGACTATGTGATTTGGCAAATGGATGTCAAAACTGCTTTCTTATATGAGAGCCTTGAAGATGATGTATATATGATACAACCTGAGGGTTTTGTTGATCTAAAGTTTGCTAATATGGTTTGTAAGTTGCTTCTATCTATTTATTGATTGAAGCAAGCCTCAAGGAGAATGAATATTCATTTTACTAAAATGGTCAAAAAGTTTAGCTTTATTCAAAATGAAGATGAATCATATATTTGCACGAAGGTTAGTGGGAGCCATGTGACATTCCTAGTATTATATGTAGATGACATATAACAGATATGGAATGACATACCTTCTCTAAAGGCTGTTAAGACTTGGTTGAGAAATAATTTCTCGATAAAAGACTTAGGCGATGCTACCTATATATTAGGGATCAATATCTATAGAGATAGATTGAAGAGATTAATCTACCTAGTCAAAGTACATACATTGATAAAATATTGCATCATTTTAGTATGCAGGAGACAAAAAAGTATATGTTCTGATATCTCATGGGATAGTGATCTCAAAAGATAATTGCCCCAAAAATCAGTAGATGATAAGGGACATTTGAGAAAGTTCCATATGCTTTAGTGATTGGATCTATAATGTGTACAATGATATGTATTTATCCTGATGTTTCGTATGCTTTAAGCATGATGAGCAGATACCAGTCTTATCCAGGTGAGGGTCACTGGATAATTTTTAAGAATATTTTTAAGTACTTAAAGAGGACTAAAAATTTATTTTTGGTGTAAGGAGAAGATAGGGAACTAGTTATAAAGGGTTACAGTGATGCTAGTTATTGAACCTAATTTTTGGACAGACAAGGATAATTACGTGTTTATGTCTATTTTGTGTTTTTTCTAAATATAAGTGATGTTAGTTGGAATAGTTCACAGCAAGAGCATTGATGATTCTATAATAGAAGCCGAATATATTGTTATTTTTGAAACAACCAAGGAGACTGTTTAGGCATGTCCTTAGGTGATATCACCTTATTAATGAGATTAATGATCAATGAGATATAAATATAAAGTGCATAGTAATGATAATGTTCCAGACCCACTGACTAAGGCTTTGTCTCAGTAGAAGCACGATGGTCATACTAGTTCCATGAGTATTAGATACATGGGTTATTGACTCTAGTGCAAGTGGGAGATTGTTAGTGTTTGTTCCCTAGAGACAAAATTATGATATTTTAGTTTAAGATATTTGGATTATTTATATTTATGTTCTATCAATTTTTTTTAATTTATCAATTCTTAATTACTGCGATATAAATGTTCAATTAATAAATGTCCTTGGAATATGATATGAATTCTATACCTCTAAGTATGTGACTTAGAAATGAGATTATGAGAATAGTATCAATAATCCTAAAGGACCCTAGTCAAGTATTGTTATTAAGGGACAATTGTAATGCATTAAGACTGTGTGTTTGTTGACTGATGATCACATCTCATTAATCTTAGGTATAGTGATACTAAAGTCAAAAACACAGGTAAATGTATATGTACATGGTGCTGGACAAACCCAATGTGAAATTCTACATGTATGTTGTGTCATAAGTAATTCCCACTGTGTATGATGTAATGGTCCTTAGACTTGAAATCATTATTTTTTTTACGAGAATTAATGTACTTTGATTACATTAAAAGTTACCTTTGACCGGGTAATGATAAAAGTGTATTTCGGGTATATTATGAATTATATGAGAAACATGATTGATCTAGAAAGGATTTAACCCTCCTAATTTTAGGAGTGATATTATTGGCCTCTTCTGTGAGCTAGACTTTGAAATGCGTGGTCACGCTCAAATATTGATTTGATATGATAGTCTACTCATTGATCAAGGAAATCTAGATTAAACATTGATGAGGATGATACATTACATGCCTCTAGTTTAATCTATAATATGTGGTTAAAGGGATTATATTACATTGTGCATTATTCACGAAAGGTTAAATCGATCACCGATTGAATTATTATTACTTTGGTAGCAATAATGTATTATGCCGCTCATTGTTTACGATTTTAAATTAGATTTAAAATTCGTTGCCAACTATTACGACTGGAATTTTGTTTAATATTATTTGCGAACTTTGTATAATATTTGAATCGATTATAAATATACCTATTTGATTATACCCTTGTGTGTCACACCCCCAACTTAAATAGCAAAATAATTATAGCTATTACATCATTTTAAAGAGTATTACACAACCAAAATCCAAGATCTTTACAGTTTAGGGTTTGAAACAGCCCAACACTACCAACTATTACATCTGATTACAAATACCGAGTCCTCACACAACTATTATTACTTATTCTACCTGAGCTCGAACCTAAGCGTCAGCATCACAGGTCTTACGGGCAGTCTGCTTGAATCTAACCATGGCTGCTAGCTGTAATATCAGGGTAAAGCAAGAAGTGAGCCAAAAGCTCAACAAGTGCAAACAATACAGCGCAAAGCATAAATCGGGATATACCTTTAGGAATGACAATGGAATGACATAATCAATGATAATCGAGAGATAAAACTTACGTGAGTTGGCATCATTTTGCTTGCATCAAAACAAATTTTAAAATCATACTTAATCAAAATCATTTTATGACGCTACGGATTACAGCCGGTGATCAGCCGCGAAGTAATCCCGAACCTCGCTGGGTTCTAAAACATTATTGGGAATCCCTAGGCAACTTTTAAGCCTAATATAAGTGTGGAAAGGACTCGCGTCTCAGTCCAGATCCACCATTCAAGAAAACATTTGTCCCCCTTTGGGACTGAAAAATCCACGTTTTAATCATTTTAAAAACTGATGCCGATTTATGACAAAATCTCTTTTGACTGTAATTATTTTTATCAAGGGATTATAGATCAACTTGAAACACTGGAAATATGACACTAAATCTCAGGGCCATGATCTACTAGACTTTACTATATTAGGGTAATTGAGAGGTTTCCATAAACAAGAACTTAGACAAGGAAATTAAGCCAGGCTATTGGATAAGATGAAAGAGTAATGCCAAACTAGGCTTAAAGCAATGGTTGTAGACAAGGTATAGGTATTGGAACATCAAGAAGATAGGCATCACTGGTACAAATAGGATAAAGGTGTTAAAATATAAAGAAAGTGATCATCAGCTCAGTATATAACAGGATATCAAGCTTTAGGGTAAGGATAGGGTTATCAAACAATCATGAATGTATTTAAGAAATGATTGGCTTTAAGGTATCAAAATAAAGTTTCTATCGAGGTTATTTCAAGAGTTGAATTCAAAGCATCAGGGTGCAACATCAAGATTTCTCAGGGATCAATAGCATGATAAACAAAAGGGATTAATAAGATATTATAACGCATCTCTAATTTATCATGGCATTAAACTATCATGAAAGACTTTTGAACTACTTGCAATATGTACTCGAGGGTTCATGGCATCTCTATGTAACTCACAGATAAACAAAAGATACTCTTGATTTAAATATATCAAAATGACTCAGGATAATTGCATCGATATATATATATGAACTGTTTACAGTAAATGCGAAGGTCAAGTTGAATCACTTGCCTTGAGATAGACTGGTCTGGTCTGACTGGTAGGAGCAACAACTGGAGCTTCACTCGACTTTTATGGCAAGTTTTCCCTCGTCTCGAGATCCTACATAAATAATAATAATCCTCATTATAATATATTCTTTCCATCTTAACCTATTTATAACCCGAAATTAAACATAGATGGCACTTAGGCCTATACACACTTAATTCATATCCAACATTTATATTTTTAAATGTACACACGTAGCCACATAATCACATATCGTATATTAATACCAAATAACATCACATACACCATAACGCCACACTAGGCTTGGATGATCTCGACTCACCACTCAAGTTACTTGGTCGCTAACTAAACGAAGTCTTCGAATTTGGGCTTCCTAACTCAATGTGCCTTTCTTAAATTATCCAAAACCTATTGACCCTCACTTGTGCCTTTTGTTCTACTGACCTTACACTATCTTACAACTATGGTGGTCGACCTAATACTCACTTCTAAGTGTCCTAAAACTATGTGATAAGTGAAAGTGCTCACTGGTGCAAATTTCAGAATGGTAACTAAGGTTTCTTGAGTGCATTAGACACTCTTAAACTACAAGTTTTTCTTCAAAATTTTTACACAAGACTCTCCTGACCTAAGGGCATCTTACAAGCTTGATGTGGCTCAAAGGCCTGGCTTGGGCCTTCTTGGGCCTAAGCTAAAAGTCCAAGGTTCCCCTGTTTTTCTGGGCAGAAAATGCCCTGACTTGAATTAACTTGTGACACATGGTTCTAGCTCATATCCTATGAACTATGGTTGGAAAAACTTCTCTGACATACCCTCTAACTAAGGCCCAATTGGGCCTAATGAGGGCCTACCCATGACATGGCCAAATCTCCCTATTTCCAAGTTGCAACAAAACTGTCCCCTGCTGGACAGATTTTGTTATTCTACTTGTGCACCTAACCAAATGACATGCAAACCT